>NC_053157.1:5869521-5909521 GCF_016835505.1 Polypterus senegalus | reverse complement strand
AGACCATCAGGCATTATGGCCTCAAAGGGCCGGCCCAGGACCCTCAAAACCTTCTGACTGACAGGTGGCAGGGCGGGTTTACCAGCTGCATGCACTGAACGAGGAATTCCATTTAAAGGTCAGTCCAGGGAGCATCAGCAGCAGATCAGAACTCCATCGAGGAGTGGCAAGTGGTCCCTGATCTCTAGTAGAGAAGTCCTGTTGCACCTTAGCAAGGAATGGACAACGAGGCAGGTGTGCTGGAGGAGTGCCGGTCAAAGACTTACTGACGGCTCAATGAGGGCAGAGACACCAGGAGCCACTAGAGGTAGTTCCACTCTGGTGTTTCGAAGCAAAAATTCCTACTCTGAGAGACACAAAGAGAGAAAAAAGGAACAGTATAACTGTGAAATACATTATATAACAGAGGGATGTAAAGGGCATTATAGAATACCTACATTTATAAGATACCATAGATAATAAAAATGCACTGTGTATCATATGTGAAAGGCACTATTAGAGAGATAGGGGTCTAAAAGACAGTACAGATATCTACAGGGCCCTCTATGATGTTGGGGACAGTGACATCTTATCTTGATGTCCCCCTCTGCTCTACAATTTAACATTACAACTCAAACACTTCAGACCTTGTGATTGAAGGGGATTTGCAGACATTTCTGTCATACAACTCTTTCTCTACACACACAAACCACCATTTTAGAGCACCAAAAGCCGTCATCATATTTAGTTCTTTGCTGCATATCCCCCTTTGCATGCAATGACTACTTGAAGTCTCCAATTCATAGACATCAGCAGGTGCTGAGGGTCTTCTCTGGTGATCGGGGGATCTCCTCTCAGATCTGGACCAGGGCATCACTGAGCTCTGGGACAGACTGAGGTGTCGGATGGACCGACACATAATGTCCCACCCAGAGGTGTTCTGTTGGATTGAGGTCAGGCGAGAGAGTGTGTGTGGGCAGTCAATGGTCTCAATTCCTTCATCCTCTCACCACATGAGGCTGGGCATTGTCGGGCACCAGGAAGTACCAGCATAGGGTCTGACAATGGGTCCAAGGATTTCATCCCGATACCTAATGGCAGTCAAGGTGCCCACCGTTGCCTAGCCGGTAGAGGTCTGTGTGTCCCTCCATGGATATGCCTCCCCAGGCTGACCATCACTGACCCACCACCAAACCAGTCATGTTGAACGATGTTCCAGGCAGCATAACGTTCTCCATGGCTTCTCAAGACCCTTTCACGTCTGTCACATGTGCTCAGAGTGAACCTGCTCTCATCTGTGAAAAGCACAGGGTGCCTGCCAGTGGTAGACCTGGCAATTCTGGTATTCTATGGCAAATACCAATCGACCTCCACAGTGCCCACTAGAGGGCGTTGGGCCCTCAGGCCACCCTCATGAAGTCTGTTTCTGATCATCTAGACAGAGACATTTACACCAGTGGCCTACCTGCCAGCTGGAGGTCATTTTGTAAGCCCTGCCAGTGCTCATCCTGTTCCACCTTGCCCAAAGGAGCAGATACTGGTGGGTCCTGCTGATGGGTTATGGACCTTCTACGAGGGGCCATGTCCAGCTCTCCTGGAGTAACTACCTACCTTTCTCCTGGAATCTCCTCCATGCCATTGAGACTGTGCTGAAAGACACAGACAACCTTCTGGCATTGATAGGCACGTATTGATTTGCTATCCTAGAGAAGTTGGACTATTTGTGCCACCTCTGTAGGGTCCAGGTATGGCTTCATGCTACCAGTAGTGACACTGACCATAGCCAGATGCAAAACAAGTGACAAAACAGATGAGGAGGGAAAAATGTCAGTGCCCTCCCTCCACCTGTTAACCCATTCATTCCTGTTTTGGGGGTCATCTCATTGTTGCCCCTGCAGTGTACCAAAGCAGCTGAAACTGATGAACAGGCCCCTCTGCTACTTAACTGACCAGATCAACAGCCCACAAGTGTCATTGACTTGATGCTGTACTCAGATTACAAAGTGTTCATTTAATTTTTTTGAGCAGTATATATAATATATATTGTGATAATAATACACATCATCAAGATTTGGGGCAGCCACCCGTATATTGTGTTTCCTGGCTGCAGTTTTTGAAGCACAATGTGCATAGAACTGAGTCCACAACGGAACTGACTATAGTGTCTTAGGATGGAGGCTTTAAAGGCCTGTAGAGGAAATGATGTCATCAAGAGGGCCGGAACCAGAAGTGATGTCAGCAAAGGGGCCGGCTTAGGAAGTGATGTCAGCAAAGGGGCCGGCTTCGGAAGTGATGTCAGCAAAGGGGCCGGCTTCTGAAGTGACGTCAGCAAAGGGCCGGCTTCTGAAGTGACGTCAGCAAAGGGGCCGGCTCCGGAAGTGATGTCTTCTGAGGCACCAGAACCTTGCAGGATTTCCCAAGAAAGGTCTGCAGGGAACTGAGAAAGACAGTCAGTGTACTCCGCCGACCCCTGGTCGGATGTTTTATTACACTTACTCAGACCCTTTAGCTGCCTCTTACTTGCATGTGTGTGACAATATATTTATATATATATATATACTAGGGGGCTCCACCCCTTGCTCACTTCGCTCTCGCCAATCCCCCTGCCTGTGCTACGCGCCAGCAACTTCTCGTCTCTGCTGCTCGCAAACAACAAATCTTTTAATTCTCGTGGATGCGCTTCTTCATTGGGAAGAAACACTACTTTTCCCTGATGGCAACACGAATTAGACGATCTACAAGTCTCCGACTTCAAGTTTAAAGCCAAACAATATCTACATCCTTCTGTCATATCACCTATGTCCATATATTTGATCTCTTTTCGCTTTTACCTTTTTAATCAATATGGCATTGAATTTTGATTCCTTGTTTGGAATTCCGTCGTGACAACGCAACGTATAACTGCCTGTGAGTGAATATCGTTTCTTCCTCTCTACATCATAAACTGTGTCTAACAATAGCCTTCACACAAATGAGAGATGATTGGACCGTGGGCGTGGCTGTAAATGTTTTAGATGTGGGCGGGACTTTGCCAAATGCCTTTGCATAAAGTCTTGTCTCGCGGGGCTTGAAATTTTCTCTCACGGGATTTCACTTTCACCAAACAACCAATCTTTTAATTCTTGTGATGGCAACACGAATTAGACGATCTACAAGTCTCCGACTTAAAATTTAAATCCAAACAATATATTCGATCACTTTTCGCTGTTCCCTTATTTCACCGAATAATAATTTCCGTTTGTTTGCGCTAATGCGATCTTCACTGTAGTCATTTTTTTGAGTCTTTCGAATGTTCGGACTTCCATTATCTCTAACTTGCTCTGCATGTGTATCGCACCAACGCTTTTGAATTCTTTACGGCATTCTACTTTGTCATCTGCTCTTTGTCTTTTATTTCCGGCCCCAGGTGTTATTTAAATCTCTTGGCACAAAGTTTCGTCTCGCGGGACGTGAAAGTGTCTCTCTGAGAAAGTCACGTCTCGTCACAGGATAAAAAGTCTCGTCTCCCAAGATTTTTTTTCATTATAATAAAGAGATGTGTGTGTGTGTGTATATATATATATATTGTGACAAGAAGAGACACGAGACAGGGCACAGGTTTGGGGCAGCCACCCGTATACCCTGTTTCCTGGCTGCAAAAAGTAAAAGTTTGAATGTAAGTCAAGTTTACAAGGCAGAGTCCAAAGCAGAACTGAATTCCAGGGGAAGGAGTGAGGCTTTATAGGAAATCTAAGGGAAGTGATGTCATCCTCGGGGCCGGATGTGGTGTGTCTCAAGTCGAGGCAATGGCTTCTGGTGGGATTTCCCGGGAAAGGTCTGCAGGGAATTCAGAAAGACCATTAGTGCACCTGACGGGCAGATGTATTACCATATTTCTCCAAGCCCTTCAACTGCCCCCTACTCACACGTGTGTGACAATATATTTATTAGGGGGCTGTGCCCCCTACTCACTTCGCCGTAATGCGTGATCTGCATGTCGTGCTGCACGACGATCATTTAAAAGCCTGCACAGCAGCTGTCCTTTTGTCTCACTTCTTTGTCTCATGGGACATTAAAGTGTCTCCAAGAAATTGTTTGTAAGTAGAGCGTGACGTGCAAGTAGTCTCGCGGGGCTTCAAAGTGTCTCTCCGAGATGATCACGTCTCGACCCAAGATTTTTTTATATAATAGATAGATATATATATATATATGAGAGAGAGTAGAAGAAATGCATTACATGTGCATATGACAAATAGAAGTGAAAGGTGCTATCCATATTCAATTGATAGATCGATATGAAAGGCGTTATACAGAAGATGGATATGAAAGGCACTATGATCGATGGAGACAGGGAGATCCATACGTAATGCACTTTATAAAAGATCCTGTTGATGGATATGAAAGGCACAGATTAACAACGAACAGATAGACGGAGAGAATGCTGGATGTGACACGCGTTGACGTGCTGCATGTTGATTAGTGAATGTAAGTAAGGACTTCACTGCATTCTGTACACATGACATTAATGACCATATAATAAAGGCACTATATAATATATTGATAGACAGCTGTGAAAGGCACTACATATTAGGTAGACCGATAGATGCCAGGGATTTTGCCTGCTGTGGCCTTTCTGTACCTCTGCTTGTCCCGTCGGCGAGTGGCAGGTCTGGGTGGTGACGGCCCAGTGCCATGAAATGCATGTTCTCCAAACCCGGGCAGGCCTGTTACTCTTTTTAGCGACGCCCCATTAATCTTGATCCTATTCCAAGTCTATGCGTCTGATTTTGTTACAGTAGAATATGAAAAGTGTGCTGCAGATGGCTTTAATTAGCCCACAGCAGCAGCACAGCTACTAGAATGTTATGATATTTAATTTTTAGCCCCGTGTCATACCTGCCTGGATTTAAGGTGGAGTTTGGTTAGACTTAAATGATTTTCCATAATCCATTGTGTGTGGGAGAGGAAAAATGTGTAAATGTCCCTTTTTGAAATTTTCAATGAAAAAAAAGCAGGCCCTTGTGAGAGCCGACTTACTGCAGAAGGCCAGCGCTCCAGGTTTGGCCAGCAGCAGGTTTAATTGACTTGGACAGACTGTTGGTTTGTTGATCCCAAAGCCAGAATGATGGCTCTATCTGTCTGCACAGGGCTGTTTACACAGCAGACCTCACACAGTGCAGAAAGTGCAACCAGCCTGCTGGGCTCGCGCAGCCAGGACCTTCAATGGGGAGAAGATTGCATTGCATTTCAGATCATTTATTGAATCCTGCTTGTAATCCCCCTCCTTTGTTTAGTTTTGATGGGACCAAAATACGATCCCCAACCTGTGTGGAGAACTGACTTTCATAAAGAGCTTTTCTTTGTCACCAGACTTAAAGTTGGATTTGGATAACAAAAGTGAAAATGTAGGCCCTCCTAGTTGGTGGAGTGTAAGGAGCACACAAGTCGGCATTTAGTCTGTCAGCTTTAGTGGAACACACCAGCTAGAGAGTGGGCATTGACTGAGGGGGGCACCACAGGATGGCGTGATAGGGATTAAGGCTGTGAGCCACACCTGAGCAACACTAGGCAGAGATACAAGATAGAAATGAGGGGAAGAGCAAAAGGAGTAGGAATTCAAATAAAAGATGGGAAAAAATAAAATGTATTTAGAACAAAGGCCTCCTGCGTAGAGCCTGTGACTATGCCAGGAGTGTCCAATAAAAGTGTATCTCGTATCGTATAGTGACGTTCACATCTATCTATCTATCTATCTATCTATCTATCTATCTATCTATCTATCTATCTATCTATTATATAGTGCCTTTCATATCTATCTATCTATCTATCTATCTATCTATCTATCTATCTATCTATCTATCTATCTATCTATCTATCTATCTATCTATTATATAGTGCCTTTCATATCTATCTATCTATCTATCTATCTGGTATATAGTGCCTTTCAAATCTATCTATCTATCTATCTATCTATCTATCTATCTATCTATCTATCAATCTATCTATCTATCTATCATATAGCACCTTTCACATCTATCTATCTATCTATCTATCTATCTATCTATCTATCTATCTATCTATCTATCTATCTATCATATAGCACCTTTCACATTTATCTATCTATCTATCTATCTATCTATCTATCTATCTATCTATCTATCTATCTATCTATCTATCTATCTATCATATAGCCTTTCACATTTATCTATCTATCTATCTATCTATCTATCTATCTATCTATCTATCTATCTATCTATCTATCTATCTATCTATCATATAGCGCCTTTCACATTTATCTATCTATCTATCTATCTATCTATCTATCTATCTATCTATCTATCTATCTATCTATCTATCTATCTATCTATCTATCTATCATATAGCGCCTTTCACGTCTATCTATCTATCTATCTATCTATCTATCTATCTATCTATCATATAGCACCTTTCACATCTATCTATCTATCTATCTATCTATCTATCTATCTATCTATCTATCTATCTATCATATAGCACCTTTCACATCTATCTATCTATCTATCTATCTATCTATCTATCTATCTATCTATCTATCTATCTATCTATCTATCTATCTATCTATCAATTTGACTTGATTTGTCCCCAAGGCCTGGCTCAGAGTGTTGCGTCATCACATCCACACTGTCAACCCAATAGGACATATAGAGCACTGCCTCTGAAATGAAGAGGTGATTGAGCCTTCGGCCTCATTGTGAGCCTGTCCATTGCCACTCTTACATGTTTCTCATTCGATGCTCACTCACTTCTATTCATTTTTGGGTTCAATTATTTGATGTCAATTTAACTGAGTAGTTAACTTAGCTTAGTTGTTAGCGTTTTGATGTGAGAAGTGACTGGTGATGCAGTACTTTTGCCTTAATGAAATATGACTTGTGGGTCAAGATTAAAGTGCTTCATAAGCAACTTTGGGAAACTGAAAAATTGAAATTCTTCCTTGCTGATTGTAGGGCATTTGGGATGAAGGGCAAAGATCCCCAGAGGTTCTTCATGCATGGCATGCACTGGGAGACTGAGGTGTCTGTCCTTCAAGACTGCCACCTTTTAATGCCCTCATTGCTAGGAATGGAGTCGGTGGTGTCAGTACAGCTCGCCACCCACCTGTCACAGCTGAAGTACAAGTTGCCAGGGTATGGATGGGGTCCTTCTGTTTGAAAGGTATAATCTTAGCGGTCTTATTGGGCATAAGCTGCATTAGTACTTTGCACAAGTGGTTGACGGGTCCTGCCCAGTAGACAGTTGTTTTCAAACAGCCAGAACTTGTCCAGTCATTTCTTAGGAGGTGTCTGACTGTGTGGATGGACAGACTGGGTCAAATGGAGGTGGTGTGTCATCACATCCACACTGTCGACCCAGTCCCCATTTGGCATCAAGCATATAGAGCATCAACTCTGAAAAGAAGGGCAATCAAGTAGTCAGTGGACCAAATGTTGGCTGAGGGAGGTGATTGAGCCTTCAGCTTCACTGCAGGCGAGTCCGATGGTGCTGGTGCAGAAGACCATTTTCCATATTCAATGCCCACTGACTTCTATGAAATGTTGATTTATTTTCCACGTCCATTATGGGGTTAAAGCATTTGATGTTAACTGAACTGGGCAAAGGAACGTTGAAGGTCTCTCTGCCAACAGTGATATTAAACGAAAACGTCTGAGCCTCCTCATCATTTGACAAAACCCTGTATGTTGAAATGATGATTTATTTAACAACTCTGCATCTGCCGTCCATGTCCAGCTTTTTTTTCCATTTTGTTGGTGCCAGCGTATTAAATATTCTGTAAAGTGACGCTGAAATCTCAGTTGAAGGAATGCATCACTTAAACAGTCGAGAGTATATGAAAAGAATGTGCTGTATAAGTGGAGCAAGCGAGTCTTCAGAGAGAGAAAGGGTCAAGGTTGAGATCTTGTAATAATCAAAAGCACGCAAAGAGTGGAAAAACACTTGGGGTGGGTTTTACTGATGCATTTTGACATTGAAAAGTCTGAAAACTGGAGCTTAATGGCTTCCTTCCTTGTCAGTATTTACACAAGCTAGCCAAGCAGTGATGCAACGTTTCACTTCCCACATAGTTCTCCTTGGCCCTCTGCTTTATGTAACAGGAGGGCACTCAGAAATGCCGGCAGGATCTGCTGCTGGCCCACCAGAGCTGCTGATGGTCACGTTTATCTATTAAGCACCTTGGTATTTGGTGACCTGCCCAGCTTTGTAGAGTGGTCACTGGATAAGTCATGGCGCTGTAAACCATAGTGTCACCGGTACTCCATGTGTCACCTCGACGAGCCGGTCAGTGTTCTGGTTGGTGGAGTAAAGAACCAAGTATGTTGTCTCTGTAAGGTACTGTAGAATAGTTCTCACCGTTAAAAAGGCGCTATATAGCACATCAGCTTAATGTGTTCTACTCTCATCACTGAATACACTTAGAAAAAAGAAAGAGGTGACTACAGCTGACAGTGCTGGCACTGTAACGGCCATCTTCATTCCAGAAAGATACAACATTCAAGTGCAATAACGTCTACATGTAAGTCCTCTGATAGGTCGCTTAGCAATCCTTCACATTATAGATCACCTTATATGTACAGATATGAAATACACAATACGTAACATGGATCTGAAAGGCACTATATAATAGTAGATTAATATAAAGGACACTACATACCGTATGTATAAATATGGAGGACACTCAGATTGATAGAGATTTGAAAGGCACTGGCTTATATATGGATAACAGAAAAATAGGTAAGAAAACAACTATGTATTATATATATATATATATATATATATAAAGATATAACAATATATAGATAATTAAAGGCACTACATAAAAGATAGATATACAAGGCTGTAAGAAACACTGAAGCGAAAGATACAGTTTGACAGAATGGCATGAAATGCTCCAGAGCAGATTAAAAAGACATTAATGGTAAATAACTATGACATACATGCTGCTCAGATAGATAGAAATGAAAGGTGCTATATAATAAGTGTACATGTACAAGACACTACAGTATGTAAGAAATTTAGAAAGATATGAAAGGCACGATAGATAGATAGATAGATAGATAGATAGATAGATAGATAGATAGATAGATAGATAGATAGATAGATGAAAGGCGCTATATGATAGATAGATAGATAGATAGATAAATAGATAGATATATAGATAACTTTGAAAGGCACTATATATTACATAAATAGATATTGTGAAAAGCATTATATAATAGATCTGAAAGACACTATGATAAATAGATAATAATAATAATAATAATAATAAGTTGCATTTATTAAGCACCTTTAGATAGATAGATAGATAGATAGATAGATAGATAGATAGATAGATAGATAGATAGATAGATAGATAGATAGATAGATACGAAAGGCACTATATAATAGATAGATAGATAGGTGAGGTGAAAGGCACTATATACAATACAATGTAGATAGATAGATGTGAAAGGCACTATATAATATATTATTTAATAGATAGATAGATTGATTGATTTTAATTTTAGTGTAGTCAGCAGGATTAGATGGACACTGTATGAAAGGTACTATATAAGCAATAGATACATATGAAAGGCTCTATGAAACAAATATAATAAAGGCACTATGTTAAAGATAGGTATAATAGGCATTATAATAAGGATAGCTATAAAAGGCATTGCATATTAGATGTATATTAAAGTCACTATATAAGTGATAGATAGATAGATAGATAGATAGATAGATAGATAGATAGATAGATAGAAATGAAAGGCATTACATAATAATAATAATAATAATAATAATAATAATAATAATAATAATAATTTATTTATATAACACATTTCCCATGCTCAAGATGAACAGATGTCTAAGGCGCTATTTCACTCATAATTGTGCTTCTTCTGTTTCAGTCCAATGTGCTGCCCTCCCATTCTTTCTTGCTTAAGGAAGTAGGAATTATTTTGTTAAAAATCACCAGCACTCTCTTCCTTTTCTTTTAACAAGTCTCCCATTTTAATTGGTGTTGTTTGTTTACATGTTTTTGGTTTTGTGGCTTTCAGATATTTTCAGTTTCCAACAACACAGAATGTGCGAAGCTGCTAGAGGAGATCAAGTGTGCCCGCTGCTCGCCACATGCCCAGGGCTTGTTTCATTCTGCTGATCAGGAGGACTCATCTGACCGGGAGCCCGTGCTGCCCCTGCTGTGCCAGGATTACTGCTCCGAGTTCTACTACACTTGCCGGAGTCACATACCAGGTAACAAAAGTGCTAAGTGTGCTTTAATTGTAGCTCATCTGGTGTGCAAAAGGCACTATATAATTGCAATGCCAAGTTTACTGTGTTAAAACGTAGGCCGATGCCAGTCCAGTTGACACTTTATACCAATAAAGGGCGACAGGCTTTTTGTGAGTTTGATGAGTGCACAGACGTTTTCTTTTACTTCGCCTCGATGTTTGAAGTGGATTGTGTGGCAGATCAGATTCTGGAACATAAGCCATCTGGCAAGTTTTCAGGTTTTGATGAAGAAGTTAATTAGTCTCGTCTGCTGTGGTGTTAATAAAAGTGCAACTTCTTTTTAGTCAGATTTTGCAATTCTTTAATTTGTTGCTTGAAAGAATCATCACAGTTACCAGACTTTATGCTGTTGCCTTTATTGATCATTTCTATTTCAGTAACGTCAAGCATTAGAAAGCAAACTGCTCTTTATTTAACAGACCGACAATGTAAAGCAGACAATAAACACCTGCCAAGGCGCTCAATGAAGAGAAATAAAACTAAGGCGTTCATTGTGAAAAGTGTGATACAGCATCACAATTCTACCTGGTCAGCTCCCATCACTGACTCACCTTTTCACTTTTGACATTATAGAATAATTAGCTGTGCTACCCATCTAAGACAGGTTGGAATCTAAGTAACTGATGAAGACCTCAGCATATTCAGTGGTGACAGTGCACCATCTATCAGAATGTTTTCTAATGTATGTGAATAATGAAATGCATTGCATTTTTCGTTCCAACAGATGGCACATTACAAACATTTGTAGTAACAAAATGCATTGATTTTTTCATTCCAACAAATGGCACATCACACAAACATTTGTTATAATACAATGCATTTTATGTTTCACTCCAACAGATGGTATACCACAAACATTTGTAGCAATGAAATGCATTGCATTTTTCGTTCCAACAGATGGCACATAACCAACATTTGCATTGCATTGTGTATTTGGGACAGGGTTGTTATAATTTTATTTATTTATGTATTGAAGTTCTGTAAAATGCCTATTATCTATCTATCTATCTATCTATCTATCTATCTATCTATCTATCTATTATATAGTGCCTTTCACATCTATCTATCTATCTATCTATCTATCTATCTATCTATCTATCTATCTATCTATTATATAGTGCCTTTCACATCTATCTATCTATCTATCTATCTATCTATCTATCTATCTATCTATCTATCTATCTATCTATCTATCTATCTATCTATCTATTATATAGTGCCTTTCACATCTATCTATCTATCTATCTATCATTATTATATAGTACCTTTCATATCTATCTATCTATTATATAGTGCCTTTCACATCTATCTATCTATCTATCTATCTATCTATCTATCTATTATATAGTGCCTTTCACATCTATCTATCTATCTATCTATCTATCTATCTATCTATCTATCTATATAGTGCCTTTCCAACCTACAATCTGCAACTTGATTTAGT
This sequence comes from Polypterus senegalus, assembly GCF_016835505.1. Classification (NCBI taxonomy): domain Eukaryota; kingdom Metazoa; phylum Chordata; class Cladistia; order Polypteriformes; family Polypteridae; genus Polypterus; species Polypterus senegalus. The sequence goes on along the minus strand of NC_053157.1, from coordinate 5,897,808 downwards.
GTGGTTTGATAATGGATTGATGGATCTACAAGCCATTATGCTGTAACTTGCTTGCCCTGTACAAAGAAATAAATCAAAAGGCATTCATCCATTAATTTCCTATACCGAAGTTTCAATTAGAGGTAAACAGCTTCAGAAGCAAGGCAGAGACAAGCTCAATATAGGATGTCTGTCTTTGGGTTAAAAAAAAAAGTGCACCTACCATCTCCTAAGCCCACTTAATTCTGAGCAGAGTCACCAGAGACTTTACCAAAAAATCTTAGGGCTCAAGACAGGAACAAACCCCTGGACAAGGTGAACACACACGCTGAAGTCAATTGAGCTACACCAGTCCACCTAACCAGCATGTCTTTGGAGTGTGGGAGGAAACCCACGCAAGCACAAGGAGATCTTGTAAACTCCACACGTGGTGGACACGGGACATGAACAGTGGTCTCCTTATTGTTAGGCAGCATTGCCTCATGTTATAAAAAAAATATTTACAAGAACATTTATATTATTGGATGGCGCCAAAAAACTTCAGCAAAGTAAATCAAGTTAATTTTGTTGGACAGAAGAAAGAAAGAAAGAAAGAAAGAAAGAAAAAAAGAAAGAAAGAATCCAGCTGACAAGACAAGAGTTAACCGGAGTCCTGACGAGCACAGGAGCCCGAGCCACAGGAACCTCACTCCGCAGATCAACATATGTGGTGATGAATGACAAATTTATTTTTCTACAAAGTTTGTGTATATGTAAAACTGCTGAAGTGCATCAAGATGTCAAGTGCCTTGGGTGGCCACCCAGGTTGTTTTGGAAGATAACCAGATGGATGTAGAGCTTCAGCTGTAGTGCTGGGATGTGGACAGGGATTTTTGGAGAGCGCCGAGGAGCTGAGCCTGCAGACAGGACGTGGAGTGCGCGGGCGAAACGTACAGAAGGTTTTCTCTTTGATTTGGCGGAGTAGTCAGAGTACGAGCCGGGATTAATGACATTTTTCATGAGATGTGACACTCTGTCAAATAGGTATTTTAGAAAAAAAAAACCTTTTTTCTAATACTTATCCACTTCACTGCTCATGGGGTAAGAAAGAATAAAAACGTTCTGTGACTGAAAGGCTTTTAAGCAAAAGTTAACGCATCGACTGTCGCAGTGGCAGCAGGTCCATTAGTATCTGTCGACAACGACAAATCAGAGTGTTACTTTAATATTTGCTGATTAAAATCGATTTTTATTATTGAGCAAACTCACTATAAATAGCAATTTCTATACAAAATGTAGTCGAGTTAACTCGTAGTTGCCGATAGCAACAATTGTGTCAGTTGACATTTAAAATATTAAAGAAGAGGCCACCATTCTGTTATATAATGACTATCAAATCTTCCTCTAGATAGATAGATAGATAGATAGATAGATAGATAGATAGATAGATAGATAGATAGATAGATAGATAGATAGATAGATAGATAGATAGATAGATAGAATTTAATTTTAGTATAGTATGCAGGATAGATAGATAGATAGATCTGGCTTTTTTATTTAAGGTTAATCCAAGAAACAACCTAATCTTGTTATAGGGTTAAGAAAAGTAATGATACAGTGTATTTGCCTGGAATTTTTTCAGTGCATGTTCTGTTTTTAATCGAGACCCTTGTCTGCCGTGAGAAGACAAACTGGCAGCTCATGGAAGTGGATTTCAAAAGCTGGGAAAAGACAGACTCCTGTTCTATACCGCAATAGTTGCCAATTATTTTATTTATTAATTTTTTTAACATAAAACTTTGATTTTTTATTTTTTGCTTTTTGTTCAAATATCATCATTGTACAGAAAAAAAGGGAAAATTACTAAACCTGGCACATTTACTGTGGTGCAGTGGTTACTAAGCTACATCGGCATGAGTTCAGTTCCTATTTCCCAGTTCTCAGGTCAGTTTACTCTTCAATTTGGTAATTATATCCTTAATATAGACTGATGCATAGATAGAAATGAAAAGCACTATATAACAGAAAGAAAGAAAGAAAGAAAGAAAGAAAGAAAGAAAGAAAGAAAGATAGATAGATAATAATAATAAGTTGCAGTTATAGAGCACCTTTAGATAGATAAATAGATAGATAGATAGATGGTGTGAAAGGCACTATATGATAGATAGATAGATAGATAGATAGATAGATAGATAGATAGATAGATAGATAGATAGATAGATAGATAGATAGATAGATAGATAGATAGATAGATAGATAGAGTGAAATGCACTATATAAAATATATGTACTGTAGATTGTTGAAATTTTGTAGTTAGCTCTAATAGGTTCACACAATGCCTTGATGTCCCATTCTGGGATGGTTCTTGACTTGTGCCCTACAATTGCCTGTTTGGATCAGTTGACCTGAGTTCAGTTCCAAGCGCCATACCAGTGTGTGTGTGTGATGTCCCAGTAGGATTCAGTCAGTTACAAAATGAGTGTTGTCAGTCTGAGGTGACTTGGACAAAAATGTTTTTCCTTTTGTTCAATGTGTTGACAAAGTTGGTTATTTTTATTTTATTTATGTATTTATTTTTGGTGGAGTGAAGTACATTTCATCACATTCTTGTTTTTTTCCTCCACTCGGTGTGTGGCTGATGTTTGCGCTCTTCAAGCTAAAGAGTACTCCTAAAACAGCTGAGTGTGCCTTTGTCCTCGTTTTGCTCCTGTCTGATACCAGCAAACCGGTAAACTAAACTCAAAGTCGTTAAATGGCAATGCTGACATTTTACTGTAAAACTTGCCCGTGTGCCGACCGGGGTCTCGCTCAGAATTGTGGGCTCAGATCCTGACTTGAAGCCTTGTGCCTTGTGTGGGGTCTGTGGAGAGCTGCACATAATCATAATCAATACTGAACTTAAAGAGACCTCGACTCCCAGCAGTCCCAGTAGTACTTCACCATTGGTCAGCTTCAGGTGTTTTGCCACTGGGGTTGCTGGGATTTAATAAGGTTTGGCATGGACTTTAAAAACAGGGAGGCTCTGTTGTGTGTCTTTTCAGCTTCCACGCTTTCCCCCACCTCTAGATTACAAATCCCCCCGCTGGTTTACAGTTTCTTTGTGGATTGATGTGCTTGTCCTGTGCCTGCCTGTTTGTTCGTGTGACTTCGTCTTCGTCCGGGGAGCACATCCAACTTTTGCTCACCTTCACACAAAAACTGGAACACGGTAGGACAAAACTTTCATAAAGACCAGGAAACTGTCCATTCCATTTTCTCCGTCAAACGCACCTGTTGTTCTGGACTTTTTCGTGAGTGTTTATCGTTTTGCACTCAGTTCTTCAGTGGACGTCATTTGTCTTGAGTCTATTAAATAAATATCGGGATCGGAGAAATTCGGATGGGCTTCTGCGTATGCATTGTTTGTTATTCGTTTTTGCTTTGCGCCCTTCCCCACTATAACATATCGTCTATGGCTTCAGCTGATTCGTCCAAAATTCAGATTCCCGGTTTTGTGACGGATCTCAATATTTTAGGGTCCCCGATACTGAAAAACATTGATATCTCGATGACAGGTGTGTATTTGTTTGTGTGTGTGTGTATCTCACCGTTTTTTCAGGACAGTCTAGAGCTAAAACGACTGGACAGAAAAATACCAAACTCGAAACTTAAGCCTGCAATGAGACGACGATGTGCGGATTCGTTTTTGAGCCAAATCGTGCCAGAACAAAGAGGCACTCGACAGGAACCTTCTAATACCTGAATTCTGCAATGAATTAGGAATTCTTCTCGACAGTTGCTATCGTAATGACCGATTTTATGATCACAAAGATCAGCATCAGAGCGGTAAATATACTGCTCAAAAGAATTAAAGGAACACTTTTTAATCAGAGTATAGCATAAAGTCAATGAAACTTATGGGATATTAATCTGGTCAGTTTAGTAGCAGAGGGGGTTGTTAATCAGTTTCAGCTGCTGTGGTGTTAATGAAATTAACAACAGATGCACTAGAGGGGCAACAATGAGATGACCCCCAAAACAGGAATGGTTTAACAGGTGGAGGCCACTGACATTTCTCCCTCCTCATCTTTTCTGACTGTTTCTTCACTAGTTTTGCATTTGGCTACAGTCAGTGTCACTACTGGTAGCATGAGGCAATACCTGGACCCTACAGAGGTTGCACAGGTAGTCCAACTTCTCCAGGATGGCACATCAATATGTGTCATTGCCAGAAGGTTTGCTGTGTCTCCCTGCACAGTCTCAAGGGCATGGAGGAGATTCTAGGAGACAAGCAGTTACTCTAGGAGAGCTGGAGAGGGCCATAGAAGGTCCATAACCCATCAGCAGGACCAGTATCTGCTCCTTTGGGCAAGGAGGAACAGGATGAGCACTGCCAGAGCCCTACAAAATGACCTCCAGCAGGCCACTGGTGTGAATGTCTCTGACCAAACAACCAGAAAGACTTCATGAGGGTGACCCAAGGGCCCCATGTCCTCTAATGGGCCCTGAGCTCACTGTCCAGCAGCATGCAGCTCGATTGGCATTCGCCATAGAATACCAGAATTGGCAGATGCACCACTGGTGCCCTGTGCTTTTTACAGATGAGAGCAGGTTCACCCTGAGCACGTGACAGAAGTGAAAGGGTCTGGAGAAGCCATGGAGAACATTATGCTGCCTGTAACATCATTCAGCATGAGCAGTTTGGTGGTGGGTTAATGATTGTCTGGGGAGGCATATCCATGGAGGGTCACACAGACCGCTACAGGCTTGACAAAGGCACCTTGGCTGCCATTAGGTATCAGGATGAAATCCTTGGACCCATTGTCAGACCCTATGCTGGTACAGTGGCTCCTGGTGCACGACAATTCCTGGCCTCATGTGGTGAGAGTATGCAGGCAGTTCCTGGAGGATGAAGGAATTGATACCATTGACTGGCCACCACACTTTCCTGACCTAAATCCAATAGAACACCTCTGGGACATTATGTTTTGGTCCATCCAATGCCACCAGGTTGCACCTCAGACTGTCCAGGAGCTCAGTGATGCCCTGGTCCAGATCTGGGAGGAGATCCCCCAAAACACCATCTGTCATCTCATTAGAAGCATGCACCGATGTTGTCAGGCATGTATACAAGAACACAGGGGCCATACAAAGTGCTGCGTACAATTTGGAGTTGCTGCAATTAAATTTTGGCAAAATGGACTAGCCTGCCACATAATGTTTTCACTCTGATTTTTGGGGCGTCTTTGAATTCAGGGCTCTGTCGGTTGATCATTTTCATTTCCATCAAACGATGTGGCATCCTTTTGTTCCTAACACATTACCCAGTCTATATCAGTATAGATATCCAGGAGGATTTCTTTTTCCCATTGAGATCTGATGTGTTTTCAAAGTGTTCCTTTAATTTTTTTGAGCAGTTTAATTACCAAAATGTTATCGAATATCTCAGGTAAATTGGCTCCTACTGAAGCTCACATCCAAATTTTTCTTTGGTAATTTTCTCTTTATCGTGAATTCATTTCGGCAGCTGTTTTATGTGTCTCTTTGTGTGAGTCGTGTCAAGGCTGGGTGTGTTCCTGGGGTCCGCGTCATAAAAGAAAGGGATCACCATTTTCGGACGTCATGAATCTCAACGTCTAATAGTGTTTGTGTAAAGCGGTAGTTACGCTTCTCTGCTACGGTTACGGGTTCTTTCTGAATGTGTGTATATTTTAGTATTCTGGACGGTTAGGTTTAAGTTCAGATATAACAGCACCAGTAGAAGAGGCTTGAGCCAAAAGACAAGCAAAGGTTTGTAACCAGGAAGTCGAAAATACAAAAACTCCAAATTCAAAGCACGCTTACTGAATAAATGCCCACCAAACCGGTGCTTGCTGAAGGCCCATGTACAGCGCCCTGAGGTGGGCTCCTCCTGTCTAGCCACTAGATCTTAGGGGCTGGCAGGGCAGTGGTGTTCAGGACCAAGTCACTATCAGATCAGACGCTGGTGACAAACAAAGCAGCTCTCTAAATGGAATTTGTAACAACTTCTTTAATCGCTTTATTAGGGCTACAGTAGTACTGCGATGGGCTGGCGCCCTGTGTTGGCTGGGATTGGCTCCTAGCAGACCCTCCGCGGGTTGGATAATGGATGGATGGGTGGGCTACTGTAGGTTAGCAAAAATAAAATAAATTGTGGGAACGGAATGTGGGAGGTGTGGCTAGTAGTAGTCGCACATAAATATATGTAAGGTGCGGACAACTTTGTGTAGAAGATGATTTAAATGTAACGTAAGCTAGAAAGTAGAAACCATTCTGTGCTATAAAACGAAGCCATTGCAATTTGTGACAAATGAAAATGACAACACCGGCTGACAGGATACCACGACACCATCGACCCGTTTAGACAAGTTCTGAGAAAATGGACGTCATAAAGTGAGGTGTCAATGGTGCCTTGTCGGTAGGAGATTGCTTGGTGATATATATATTGCTTTTTTGTCGTTAGTAGTCTCTCCATTTTTTTTTTATTTTATTGATTTTATTGAAATCACACAACATTCCATACAAATAGATCAATTTTACAAGAATAGGATTGAAAACAAATCAACCGCCACCCCTAAGAAAGAGAGCTTGGGCAGCAGAATAAAACTTCCATCCATCCATTATCCAACCCGCTGTATCCTAACTACAGGGTCACGGGGGTCTGCCAGAGCCAATCCCAGCCAACACAGGGCACAAGGCAGGAAGCAAACCCTGGGCAGGGCGCCAGCCCACCGCAGGGCACACACACACTCACCAAGCACACACTAGGGCCAATTTAGGATCGCCAATGCACCTAACCTGCACGTCTTTGGACCGAGGGAGGAAACCCACCCAGACGCGGGGAGGACATGCAAACTCCTTGCAGGGAGGACCCAGGTCTCCTAACTGTGAGGCAGCAGCGCTACATGAGACATGAGAAAATAAACAAACACAATAATAAAATATACACAATACACACAATAATATTTCCATACATGACAGAGTTGAAGCCTTGGCAACCTTTAAGAAGAATCTGGATGAGATCTCTGGGATAGCTTAGCTGTTTGCTGAACAAACGGGCCTGATGGACTGAATGACCGCCTCTCATTTTGTCAAATTTCTTAGGTTCTTATGAAACTGAAGCGTGAAGAACCTTTATTAAGTCTCTGGATGAGATAGGGAGGCACCTTAGCTATTGGCTAAGCAAACAGGCCTGATGGACTGAATGGTCTCCTCACATTTGTCCCATTTCTAATGTTTGCAACCTCCTTGGCAGTAACCCCGAGTTCGATTTGAGCTCGGAATTCTGTGCAATTCCGGTGAAACCCGAGTCAGGCTCAGAGTGGCGTGTAAGCCCAATAACTCACAGGACAGCATTCTACTGCCATCTAGTGGATGGATTATCATCATGCTGCAAAGATAAAAGGTATTACAACTACAAGAAGATGATATCACATAATACGATTTGGAGACCTTGGCCATCAAGCTGCCTCCCCCTATTGGCCAGACAAAAAAAGGACCCCTCTACCTGATGATTCCTGTGATCCTCCATCAGAGAGGACTTCACTTTAGGCAGGCAGGTGGGCCGTGGCACCAAGTTCCACATTTGAGTACCGAGAAGAGAAACAGAAAAGGTGAGGGTTAGTAACAAATTCTAACTATCATGTTACTTATTTTAGGGCCCCGCCGAGGATGTGAGGGTAGGGTGTCCACTTGGAGAGGCCGGGGGCAGCATTGTTGCTTTATGCAGAGGATGTTGTGCTCTGTGACCTTTGACATGCACTGCATGCTGCCAAGTGTAAAGTGGCAGAGTTGAAGATCGGCTCCTCTAAGTCTGAGGTCGCGGTTCTCCCTTTTTCACCATCATCTTTGCAACTCCCTTGCCAGACTCGTAGGCATCCACAGCCTTCTCACTGACGGTCTTAGTAGTACTAAGCTGTTGTAACCGTGTTAGCCATTATGAATGTAGTGAGAATTCAAGCAAAATGACACCTTTGATTGGCTAACTAGAAAGATTGCAATGTGCAAAGCTTTCGAGGCAACTCAGGCCCCGTTTATCAGGCAAAGATGTAACCCTAACGTGATCGTGGCACGATGACACCACACACGTCAGTAGTGAAAGAGAACACCAGACCCTCAGTGTCAGCAGTTAAAAATGAGACAGTCTGGTCCACCTGCAGACTCCCTGAGGAAGTCCTCACCTTTAACACCCGACTCTAACTTGATGGATTTGAAGTGGATTTCAATTGGAAAGGGGGGATGGGGGGGGTGTATTCTTACTTATTCCAGGGGACAATCCTTCATGTTTGTTCATTGAGATTATGAGAAGGAATCCACCGTGTCAGTTTGATGTTCCATCTGATCATGTAAGATCACCTTCATCTGTAGGCACCATCTGCATGAAGATCTACTGTTGGCCTGTTTAAATATTGTGGAAAATAGTGTTGGTACTCCACAGAACTCCAAACCCCAGACACAACTGACATGGGTTCAAATGCAGGATAATTATTATTATTATTATTATGTACAGTGATGGCACACTGCTATAACGATAACGTGCAGTGAATCCACTTGACTTACAGTCTTCATCCTCTTTCTCTGTACGTTTATCATTCGTTTGCTCAGAGGTTCATGCGCTTGCTGCTTCCTGAGCAGCTCTTCTTTTCTCCACCCTAGCGGCCCGCTTCTTCTCTTCTTTCATCGGCATCTTTTCGCTTTAAAACTCATTAAGTCAGAGTTTGTGTTGCAATTACTCAGTACGTTTTCTTTAATTTTTCACTTAAGCTGGCACTTCAGTCTTCAATCTGCCTCAAGAATGATATAAGATATGAAGATGTAGAGGAAGTGATGGCGAAGGTGGTAGGGATCAGAACGGCACCCGTACACATGCGCCACATTGCCGAGAGCTGATTCTACAATAAAATAAAATAAAAATAAAAAGAGGAATAACGATCAATCATCACCCCGAAAGCGGACAGTAGACGTCACATAGTGTATGTGTACCAAATTTCTGGTCAATCGGTCAAACGGTTTGCGAGCTACAGGTGATTTAATATCCTGGACAAACAAACAGCCACGGTAGTGTAATATATAAGAAGATCAGTAATGGCGGACTGCATGATAACGATAACGTGCAGTGAATCCACTTGACTTACAGTCTTCATCCTCTTTCTCTGTACGTTTACCATTCGTTTGCTCAGAGGTTGATGCGCTTGCTGCTTCCCGAGCAGCTCTTCTTTCCTCCACCCTAGCGGCCCACTTCTTCTCTTCTCTCGTCAGCATAATTTCACGTTAAAACTGATTAAGTCAGAGTCTGTGTTGCAATTACTCAGTACGTTTTCTTTAATTTTTCACTTAAGCTGGCACTTAAAGTCTTCAATCTGCCTCAAGAATGATTAGCGAAGGTGGTAGGAAATGAGAACGGCGTCCATACGCATGCATCGCACGGCTGCCCTGCTTCTGCACTGCCGAGAGTTGATTCAACAATAAAATAAAATAAAAATGAAAAGAGTAACAAAAATCATCACCCCCCGAAAGCGGATAGTAGACTTCACGTAGTATATGTGTATTTCAGGTCAATCGGTCAAACGGTTTGCGCCCCCTGTAATGGACGGCCGGGACGCCCAAAGAGTGGAAGGTTGGGAGAACGCAGCTACTTTAGGACACTGCCTCCCCCAGGACACCAGATGGCAATTTCCCTGCAGCATAGCAGTACCCTGGATTTCCGCAGGGCACCATGGGATATGGAGTTCGGCTTCACAGCCCTGCTGGGTACCGCCAAGGAGACGCTGCAAAGAGACAAGGGGATTTTTGCTTCTCGTATAGCCCGGAAGTATTCCCAAGTCATGGGGACGGAAGCCCAGGGCCGGAGTAAGGGGGGTGCTATTGATGCTGCAGCATTAGGCCCATTCCTGAAATAGGCCCAGATGAAAACAGACGAGAATTTTTCGGAAGATGAACAGGTTTTCCTTTGCTATATTAACCTCAAAATAATTCTTAGAATGAAATTTGGAGTCCCACTTTTGGACACCTAGACACAGCGTTACTTATTATACAGTTCCTATTGTTCTTTGTGCTGTGATGTAACTATAACGTCGTTGTGTTTATTGTTAACCGAAGATTTCAAGTTACTGCTATCAATTTTACGTTAAACAGTTTACTTAGTAATTTAGCTGCGTTTTTTGCAATATCTTGGGGATTCTTGCCACTTTATTATTGTTCGGTAAGTGCCACGTAGTAAATGTTTCACCTTGAAAGTTAGTTGTACAGTGAAAATCGATGGCTATTTAAATGTTTATCTGTAAAGGGCCTGGCATGGATGTTTAGAATTTTTTAAAATCCTCGACAGGATTCTGGTCTGTTATGAAATTTAAATCGTGGACAAATTTTTACCCTCAAGAGCCTGAGCTGAGTCACTTTGACCCGATGTCTCTGCAAATTCATTTTTTCTTACTCTGTTTTATAAGAGAATTGCGAATTTTTGTGTATTTCATTGTTAGGTTTTCTGCATTAAGTGCACTTTTCAGACAATTGCTATCGAATGTTGATGTTAATCTCAAATTGTTACGATACTGCGTCGTTATTATTATTCATGTTCAATAAAGGCGCGTTGGTGGCGTCGCAAACAATTAAGGCTCCTCGGTCGGTCTGAGTGCGCGTGTACGGTGAGTGTCGAATGCAGCAAAAAAATAGGCCTTTATTACGCTGCAGCATCAGGCCCAATTTCGTCTTAATCCGGCCCTGTGGAAGTCCCATAGTACTTCCGGGCTGAAGGAAACTCAAGCTCTCCATTTGACCAGGAAGTGCTGGCAAGTCACATGAGAGGAGAGAACGGAAGCACTTCTGGTTCAAGGACTATATAAAGGACTGTTGGTAACCCAGCAAGTCAGCCAGATTAGGGAGGAAGTGTGACAGAGCTTGCTGGAAGGGATGGAGGAGATTATTATAGTGATTTATGTGTATTGTTATTGTAATGTACAATTATTACAGAAAAGGAAGAAATTAAATTACCCTTTTGGGCTTTTGCCTGGTGTCCTGGACGTTTGTCTATCGGGTTTGAGGAGCGACAGCGCCCTCTAGAGTCACACCCGTCATTATCTGTCTGAGCGGCTGCCTTCCTTACACTCCCGCCCGTGCATTAAGATCATCGGATGCTAACTTACTCACTGTACCTAAATAAATACGGGTTAGTAACTGTGGGTGGCAGAGCTTTCAGTGTGATGGCCCCTAAAATTTGGAATGCTCTTCCTCTCAGTCTTCGCGAGAAAAAAAATCTATTATTCATTTCAAACGGCTACGTCTTTTTAATGGGTACTATTCGTTTTCTTGTACTGTATGTACCGTATATACTCGTGAATAAGTCGGGTCTTGAAACCCGAAAAATCAGTCATAAAATCAGACCGCGACTTATACGCCGATTCAAAAATATGCCACTTACATGCTTGCTACGCTCGCCAACCCCCATGCGGGTACTACGCACCAGCCTCTTTGCAGTTCTGTCACTCGCGTATGGGGAAGCGGATGTACAATTTAAACAGATTGCTATTTTCATGGAAATTGTTACATACAGTGATCCCTCGCTATATCGCGCTTTGACTTTCGCGGTTTCACTCCACCGCGGATTTTAAATGTAAGCATATCTAAATATATATTATGGATTTTTCGCTGGTTCGTGGAATTCTGCGGACAATGGGTCTTTTAATTTATGGTACGTGCTTCCTCAGTTGGTTTGCCCAGTTGATTTCATACCAGGGACACTATTGGCAGATGGCTGAGAAGCTACCCAATCAGAGCACGTATTACGTATTAAATAAAACTCCTCAATGATATACGATATGCTTCCCGTGCGGCGCTTCACATACTTGAAAGCCCGAACAGCACGTATTGATTTTCGATTGTTTGCTTTCCTCTGTCTCTCTCACTCTCTTTGACATTCTCTGCTCCTGACGGAGGGGCAGTGAGCAGAGGGGCTGTTCACACACTGGCCCGGAGGATACGGACGCTCCTCTAAAAAATGCTGAAAGACTACCTTCACATTGCTCCCTTCATTGAGGCTGCTTTGTCCGGCGGTGCATCGCATACTTGAAAGCCCAAACAGCACGTATTGATTTCTGATTGTTTGCTTTTCTCTCTCTCTGTCTCTCTCTGACATTCTCTGCTCCTGACGCGCACTCCTTTGAAGAGAAGAAGATATGTTTGCATTCTTTTAATTGTGAGATGAAACTGTCATCTCTGTCTTGTCATGGAGCACAGTTTCAACTTTTGACTAAAGGGTGTTATTTCATGTCTAGGGGGCTCTAATAATGTTAAAAAAAAATGTATTTAGAAGGTCGTAAACAGGTTTTCTACGCTCTAACTGTGAAAATATTCGATTTATAAATTAAGAATCCTACATCGCGGAAATTCATTTATCGCGGTAGAATCTGGAAGGGATTAACCGCGATAAATGAGTGTTTACTGTATACTGTTTTACATTACAGTGAGTAATTATCCATAGTAAAACGTAATAATTTGCAAGAAAATTATGTTTCATGTTGCGTTAGAGGTATTCGTTGTGTTATAAGTTTTCGTTGTGTTTGACTTTGAAATTAGTACGGAAATACTTTTTAACTTACACTTTTACTGTTAAACTTCAGTAAAAACAATATTTGGAATTAACTTTTCATCAATATAGCACTGAATTTTGTTTCCTTGTTTGGACTTTCATCGTGACAACACAATGTATAACTGCCCGTGAGTGAATTTCGTTTCTTTCTCTCTAATAAATAAGACGATTTTTTTTTAATGTTTGTCCCTGTGATTTGTTATTTGTCATAGCAAAAGCTATTCTAAAAACTGGGAAACTGTAAATGTTTTAATAAGTATGGCATATCAAGATCTCCTTTAGTGTCTCATGTTAGATGTCCTACATTACATTTCTTGTCGCCTGTTAAAATTTTACATGTCAGAAGTGTTGGACCAATTTTCAATACAACTAATCTTGTCCTATTACATAGCCCATCACTCTGACATAATTTACGCAATTACATTACGATACATCCTCCTCTCAACAGTACTTCGGCCGGTGGAAGACCAGACAGTGTTAACGGTTATAGATATTCCTCGTGATATTGTAAGTTGATGTTTTCATCTTCTGCACCATCACCACCAACTGTTTCAGCAGAGTCTATTGATACGCATTTAACCAATTTTCCGTGTAAGCAATCGAAAGTTTTTGAGTTAATTTGTTTGACTTCATCGTTTCTCGGTGCTAGGATTGTCTGTGTAGTTATTTCTTCTGTTGATAACCCTTCGGGATGAAATTCTCCAATAAGATTTGGAAATAATAAGTTTTCTTTTATTTGGAACTTAAAGTGAGAAAAATGTAAAAATTTCTATGAGCTGACAAAAGCATTCACAAGAATGAGAGGTGAGAGGACAGGCATGGGCCGTGAACCAGAAATGGTAGAGAGGAGGGCAGGACTTGAAATTATCTCTTTGAAAAAGTCTCATCTCAAGATTTCCTTGTATAGATAGATAGAAATTAATTTTAGTATAGTAGGCAAGATAGACAGATAAATAGAATTTAATTTTAGTATAGTAGGCAGGATAGATAGATAGAGTTTAATTTTAGTATAGTAGGCCGGATAGATAGATAGATAGATAGATAGATAGATAGATAGATAGATAGATAGATAGAATTTAATTTTAGTATAGTAGGCAAGATAGATAGATAGATAGATAGATAGATAGATAGAATTTAATTTTAGTATAGTAGGCAGGATAGATAGATAGATAGAATTTAATTTTAGTATAGTAGGCAGGATAGATAGATAGATAGATAGATAGATAGATAGATAGATAGATAGATAGATAGATAGATAGATAGATAGATAGATAGATAGACTACGTAATAAGAATTATATTAACCACAGGGATGCCAACAAGGTGCCAAGTACACTTACTGTATAACATGAATTATCTATAAGTAGGTTAAGAAAGCGCAGCCGTTCAATAAGTGTAAAGTGATTAGAGCCGCACGTATTTGTAAGTTCAGTCTCACAGTATCAGATGCCAGTCACTGGCACATTGCATTACATACACACTGTCACTGTCTGTTAAGAAGTCTACCTGACCAGCTCACTACCATTCAGAGCACAGAGGGCACAGTGCCACCTCGGCTGACTGGTGTCTCATTATAGAGCCTGATGGCTGAGGGTGTAAGCGACCTTCAACGGCGCTCCTTGGTTCTCTCGTTCTGTTACTGAATGCGCTCCTCTGTTTAACCAAAACCTCATCTGAGGGGTGAGTGCTGTTGTCCTGAGTGACCGCTGTGGTGTCAGTAGTGGGATTTGAACGCTGCTCCTCAAGGGTTGGGGGTCCAAAGCTTAACCACTACACCACGGTGCCATTTGTTAACTTGCCACACATTGTAAAGTTTCCAATCTTTGCTTCTCGGGTAACGAGCCGCGCTCTCCAAAGCTCCCATACCTCAGACGTGCACCAGAATGACATCTGTCAGCCTCGATGAGGCCGTGAGAGTCGGCCATTCGCACCAGAGCCTTGGTCAGTGTTGATTCTGCTCCCCGCGGGGATTGGCTCTCGGTGCCCTGGCTTGTGTAGAAACAATGGGGGCTTAACACCCCCTGATAACGTATCTTTGACTCTTTATACAGATTTAAAAGCCATGTAAATTGTTAGTCACAACTGTCTGAGGAATGTGTGCTGCGTTTCACATTCCCATCAGATAGGCAGCCCTCTGTTTAGCTTCAGATGGTTCACTTGATGACACAGCGGGGGTCTGGGTGGGCAGGATTTGTTTCTTAGTTAGAATGTACCTTCTTTTTATATAAAAAAAAGTGTTTTGTTTTCTTTTTTTTAATCTTTATGTTTATGGATTACTGAGTAAACTTTTACTTCACACCATCTGCTGAGGTATTTGGCCGCTCTAATTCCGTAGTTTGAATGCTGCGGCACGTCCAAACATCACATCAGCTCTGTATATAAATAAACAAATCTTTTACGTGCTTGTGTGAAAGGTTTAGAGAATAATTTTATGGAGTAGAACATTTTTTCAGACACTCCTGTGGGCCAAGAAATGGCAATGACTTGAACATAAAGGAGTCTTCAGTGAAGTAAATGAGGCTGACATTTCAAGTTTTGTCACCAAGTCACTTTTAGTGTTGTAACGACCCAGCCGGGCAGTGGCATGAGAGGCGGAGGAATGGAATTTGTCACTTTATGTTGATTGCTAGTGTGGGGCCCTAAAATGGAGCTTTGGCTTCCACTGTGCCATCGAGGCCTTTGGCAGTGACACACCAGGCCAGGTGCTTCGCCACCTTTCCCTGCTCACATTCGCCACCCAGCGCACTCAGAGCTTCTCCCACCCCAAGACCTGGGCACAGCATCCGAGTTACACAACAGGGCCGATGGGCTTTAGCAGGTGGGAGTCGCATACAGATCACTATCTAAAGCCGATGTCACCTTGCGTGACTCTTTTTTTTTTCGTGGGTCACGTCACACTTGCCAACCTGATGAAGCACCAGGCCATAAGGCAAAAGTGAGAACTAAGAGGCTCGGGGAACACAACATCGACATTTGGGGTCCATGGCCAGGAAACTCCCCAGACCTTTAATCCCATTGAGAACTTGTGGTCAAGAGGCAGGTGGGCAAACAAAAACCCACCAATTCTGATTCTGCAAGAATGGGCTGCCATCAGTCAGAATTTGGCCCAGAGGTTGATTGCCAGCCTGCCAGTGTGAACTGCAGAGGTCTTGAAAAAGAAAGAAAGTCCAACACTGCAAATATGGACTCTTTGCATAAACTTCATGTCATTGTCAATAAAAGCCTTTGAAACCTCTGAACTGCTTGTCATTCTACTTCAGTCCACCAGAGAAACATCTCACAAGAAGATCTAGAAACACTGAAGCAGCAAACTGCCAGGGGAGAACCTGGCAAACGCCACACTAACAGACCCAGGCCAGGATGTGAAGCAAGAGCTAACATCTGCTCCATTATGAACGCCTTTTGATTTATGCCCTATTCTGCCGCAGACCCTCAGGATCAAAGGTGCCCACCAAGGAGTGGCAGAGCCCAGGCTCATTTCATGAATCGCTTTGTGTCCTCGGAGATGGAGGTTCTGCGTTTAGTTTGCCGTCTTTTAGATCGGGAGATCGATGTTGTTGCCGTTAGTTTTACTTCTTGAGATTTGTGAAGTGAGCCGCGGTGGGATGTGATCAAAGGGAGACCCTCAGGCCGTCCGTGTTTGTGTGTTTATCGATGGTGAATTTGTACTTTTCCTTTGAAGGTTTACCCACTGGGAGTGCTACTTTGAGGTTGCCTTTAGTTCACGTGTATTTTTAAAACATGAAAATTACAAAAGCAACAAGTGTAGACTTCACAGTTGGATGCTGGGAGTTAACGTTTCTCTCCAGACAATAAAAACTCGGATATCCATCCATACCACCTCCCCTTCTTCTCAATTTTTTAAATTTCAGTCAAATGGAAGTTACTAGAAAAGACCTGCAGAAACATCTGTCCATTTTCAAAATGAGATGTTCAGTATGGTGGATATTCTGACGGGAGACATCTTTGAATGAGGTGCCAGTCCATCACGCTGGCACCCACAATCAATTGCAAGGAGGTCATTCATCCGTGTCCTGAGGTGGGGGGCAGCAGTCTTTTCAAAGGTGCCCATTTTCTCAGCCACCTTCTCCAACCCCTCCAGGGAGACACCAATGTAATCTCTCCAGTGGGTCCTGGGTCTGCCCCAGCCAGTTTCACATTCCCGAAACACCTCAGCAGGGTGGCATCCAGGAGGCATCAGATCCCCCGAGCCACCTCAGCTGGCTCCTTTCAATACAGAGGATCAGCAGCTCTACAACATGTCTGTGCTCCTCACCCTGTCTCTAAGGCTGGATCCACAGACCGTGTGAAGGAAGCTCTTGTCCGTGACTTGTATCCGCAGCACCCAAAGCTCACGAGCACAGATGAGTGCAGGAACACCAATCGACTGGCACATCGAGAGCTTTACCTTTCAGCTCAGGGGGCAAATAAATTATTTTATTTTAGCAAGTAACTTATACAGGTGTCTTCATTCCAACAATCCACAAGTTCACTGACAGGGGAGGCCTAACCCCGCGGCAGTCCCCTCTAATGACACATGAGGACCTCAAATGGGGAACTCAAAAATCAGTCCAAACCCGGAGGCATCCCCGTCTCTCCTCCATGACGCCCTCCTGACCGGGAAAGTCATCACCGGCCAACCCGGCCAGGACACCCGTCCATCCACAGTGTCCTGCACATTCTCTCTGTGACACACCAACGCTGACGGCTTTCAGCCAAGAAATCGTTTAGCGCAAGGGTGTCAGGAAATTCAGTGGGAGCTCCTAAATACCAAAAGATAACGCTGGTATAGCGCAGGGACTGCGACTGACGTGTCCGAAAAGTCTTTCCTTCTTTTAAATGTTCTTTCATTTTAGTCATTCTGGTGTGTGTTTTGTGCATAAATATGTATTAGTTATCTTTTGATTGATTTGTTTAAAGAGCTCCTGTAAAAAGCCAAATTTTCCCTTTGGAACAAATGAAGTTCTTTCTATCTATCTATCTATCTAATCCTGCCTATTATACTAAAACTAAAATCTATCTATCTATCTATCTAATCCTGCCTATTATACTGAAACTAAAATCTATCTATCTATCTATCTATTATATAGTGCCTTTCACATCTATCCATCTATCTATCTATCTATCTATCTATCTATCTATCTATCTATCTATCTATCTATCTAATCCTGCCTATTGTACTAAAACTAAAATCTATCTATCTATCTATCTATTATATAGTGCCTTTCACATCTATCTATCTATCTATTATATAGTGCCTTTCACATCCATCTATCTATTATATAGTGCCTTTCACATCTATCTATCTATCTATCTATCTATCTATCTATCTATCTATCTATCTATCTATCTCGTATATTGCATTTCATACCTATCTATCTGTCTATCTATATTGCATTGTATATAGTGCCTTTCATATCTATCTGTCTGTGGGAGTGAAGGTCTGTGATACGGTGTACATATTTGTAGCTAGAGATCTACTAAGGGAGAAAATGAGTCACATATCTTAAAATAGTTTCTTTTTTCCTAAGCTTCCGGCAACCTATGAGGTGTCATCATCAGAGGAAAATTATTAAACGTACAGGAATCAAAGGCAATATATAGCTGGTGAAGGATGGGGATGGAGGGGGAGGTTGTAAGGGGGGGTTAATAAGGTGGGGGTTCAGAAAGAGTTGGTCATAAAGCCGTTTTTATTATTTGGATGTTCTTCTTTTTTTAAGCCTGCATATGCTGGGTTCAAGTCCAAGTGTCTGTCTATCTTTCTCTCTTGTATTGTATATAGTGCCTTTCACATCTATCTTTTAATGTATATAGTGTCTTTCATATCTATCTATCTATCTATCTTTTAATGTATATAGTGTCTTTCATATCTATATAGTTACTTGTCTGTCTATCTATCTTATATATTGCATTTCATACCTATCTGTTTACCTATCTTTTATTGTATTTAGTGCCTTTCATATCTATCTATCTATAGTCTAGTCAAGTATATAATGACTTTCATCTGTCTGTCTATCAGTGACAGGTTAATTCAGTTGCTCAAGCACTGAGCCAGGAATAAGGATTGAAGCCCCAACTCTAGGATCTTATAGAGTGTTTAACAAAAAGCACAGACAAGCATAAATGTTTATGGTACCCACTGGCAAACCCTGTGTAACTGAAAATAAATGCAAATTATGAACACGTAGAAAAAGGGCAAAAGATGCCTTTATAACCCCAAGTCTCAAAGTGACTGCTCCACTATGGCAACAATTCTGGTTAAGTACAGGTCAGACAGGAAGAGGTGGGTCCAGAGGAGGGGGAGGGACCAGAAGTGATGTCAGAGGTGGTAGGGATGTCAGTCATTCAGTCTGTAGAGAGAGGAAGAGAAGAGGTGCTAGCAAGCAGTGCCATCTTGTGGATTGGTGAGAAATTACCAGCACCAGAGCCTTTAAGCTGTCACCCAGGGTGCACATGAGTTATGAACCCAAGTTGGTTTACATATCGTGGTCAAGTGAGAAAGAACAGCTCCACAATGTAACTCTACAGCCGTCCCCGTTTACTTCATAGTTGATGGCATGAGTAACAAGAGAGAACAGTTTCAACAAAATGGCCTCTCTGGGACTTGCTGTTTTGTTTGAGGTCAGTTTAGGAGGTTGTGTCTTGTGGGCCATTTGCTCAACTAAATGACGCTTCCCCTTCCAACCTGCAACCAGAAGGGGCGTCTTCTCAGTGTGTTGGAGGGAAAAGGAGAGGACATGATTAGCTCCAGCACCCCTTTCATCCTGCAGGGGTAGTACATTGTACAGATGGGTCCTGAAGGTGATCTTGGTGAAGTATCTTTATGTCTGGAGTGTGAATACTGGCAGCCTAAGTGCTTAGAAAAGGTGCTATATAAATAAAAATGTATTATTATTATTATTATTATTATTATTATTATTATTATTATTATTCCAGAGACAGACCCAAATCTGTATATAGTGCCTTTCCATGCTACTGCAGTATTGTATATATACTCACTGGCCACTTTATTAGGTACACCTTGCTAGTGCCAGGTTGGACCCCCTTTTGCTTTCAGAACTGCCATAATTCTTCATGGTACCGATTCAACAAGTTGCTTTGAACATTCCTCAGAGACTGTGGTCCATATTGACTTGACAGCATCACACAGTTGCTGCAGATTTGTCACCTGCACATCCCTGATGCGAATCTCCCGTTCCACAACATCCCAAAGGGGCTCTACTGGATTGAGATCTGCTGACTGTGGAGGCCATTTGAGTCCAGTGAACTCACTCATCGTCATGTTCAAGAATCTAGTTTGAGATGATCTGAGCTTTGTGACATGGCGTGTTCTCCTGCTGGAAGTGGCCACCAGAAAATGGGAACATAAAGGGAATGGACTTGTTCAGCAGTAATACTTGGGTGACCTGTGGCATTTAATCGATGCTCAAGGGGCGCAAAGTGCGCCAAGAAAATATCGAAATAACCATTAAAGCACCACAAGCACCAGCCTGAACCGTTGATACAAGGCAGGATGGATCCCTGCTTTCATGTTGTTGACCCCACCATCTGAATGTTGCAGCAGAAATTGAGACTCGTCACACCAGGTGATGTTTTTCCAATCTTCTCTTGTCCAGTTTGCTGAGCTCATGTGACTTGTGGCCTCAGTTGCGTGTTCTAAGCTTACAGGAGTGGCACCCGGTGTGGTGGTCTGCTGCTGTAGCCCACCTTCTCCAAGGTTTGACATGTTGTGTGTTCAGAGCTGCTCTTCTGCACACTTCAGTTGTAACGAGTGCTTATTTGAGTTCCTGTTGCCTTTCTGTCAGCTCAGACCAGTCTGGCCATTCTCCTCAGACCTCTGGCCCATTGATCTGCCACTCACTGGAAATTTTCCCATTTTTCGGACCACTCTCTGTACAACCTGGAGATGTTTAAGCATTAAAATCCCAGCAGATCAGTACTTTCTGAAATACTCAAACACCAGCATCTGTGCAACATTCAAAGTCACTGCTTTCTTCACCATTCTGATGCTGGGTTTGAACTTCAGCAGGTGGTCTTGATGACGTCTACAGGTCGAAATGCTTTGAGTTGCTGCCATTTGATTGGCTGATTCGATATTTGCGCTAACAAGCTGTTGAGCAGGTGTACCTAATAAAGTGGCCGGTGAGTGTAGTTATTATATTTGAACATTCAGAGCTCGCCTCAGAGTTGGACCATTAAGGTACTGTAATTCTTTATTGTTCAGTTCCTTAAATATTAAGCCACCGTTTTCCCAGGTCAGCATTCCAAAGTTTGCTTATTTTGATATTTCAGATTTATTTTTCATTGTCCATAAGTGATGGCAAATAATGAATATTCTCTGTCTCTCTCTCTCTCCCTCTCTCTCTCCTAGAATTATTTCAGGCCGATGTGGACGAGTTCTGCCTGTATTATGGAAGAAGAGACGGCGGCTTGTGCTTTCCAGATTTTCCCAGAAAACAAGTGCGGGGGCCAGCGTCTAACTATTTGGACCAGATGGAAGATTATGAAAAAGCAGAGGAGATGAACAGGTTCATAAAGATAAATCCTGTTTGATTTAGTTTGAGCCAATAACACCAGTGCGCGCGCGCGCTCGCTCGCTCGCTCACGCCGGCGGCGGCGGCAGCTCCGGGCTTCCAGATGTTTTTCACTACTAAGTTATTCTTTTCAAAAGACTGCAGAAAAGAACGAATGCAGCTTTCTAACAAATGATTGCAATTTTGAAACTGTAAAAAAAAGCGTAAAATGAGGTTTTCCCATGTAATGTCAATGAGGTTTGATCAGCCCTGCGCCCTGCGAGTTTAATTGTAGACTTGAACTAAAATCCTTGTGCTGTATTTACAGCAACGCCACGCCGTTTGTGAAGGTGAAACCTTGTGGCATTCGATTGTTTGTTTTCTTTTTTTTTTTTTTCTTTTGTCCATGTGTTTGTTTTTTTTTTTCTGCTTTGCAAAGCCGCTGTTTATTCTGCCCCATCAGACAGATTTAAGCGCTCAATGCATTCGCTGACCTGGCGTTGTTACGCGTCCGCCCGTTGTCGGTCTGCGGCGCTCCGTGACTAATTAGATGACCTGTGAGTATCCTGTGTGCCAGGTCCTGGGCACCCTGTCGAGATTCCTCCCACTTGGGGGGGATTTATAATCACTCTAAGCTCTTTGTCGAACAGCACATACTGCTCCGGCGGTGGCATTTTGTATTGTCCGATTTAGTCTAATAGGAATACATGTACAATTAGTGACGTGCGGTGAGGTTCATGGCTGGTGACTCCTTCAGTGTGAGATTTACAAAGATATGAACCCAAAAGTGTCGCTTATTCACTCTTCAGTTGGCAGCCAGCATGCACATTGGCTACTGGTTATGTTTCATATCTCATCAGCATTCTTTACACACGCATAGGTAATACATACAGGAGTAGATTGGCCATTTGGGCAATGCCCGGTGGGCCGCGGACTCTTGTCTGGTCATGGGCTGGCCGTTTCATGAAATAAATTGAATGCACTGGTTACTGTTCGACATTAAAATTAATTTTCTAAACTAATAAACATTATCTGCCCGGTACTGCGATTTACCTATAGTATACCATACTAGCCGACGCCCGCCGTAGCATACGGCGGTGTACGAATGGGAACGGAAAACGGTGAGAAAGGAATTTAGAAATCAAGAAGAAAGAAGTACTTCTTGAAAGACGCAGTTGTGAATTGGTGTCTTGCTGGAGACGACAGATAACGAGTCGAAAGATCTAACCCTGGAAAAAGCCACGCACAACTGACCGTGGCTGAAGACTGGTTGTTGTAGATGAACGCAAATCTTTGCAAACGTAATGCAAGGCGGGATGTTGGGGTCGTGTTTGAAGTAAATGACAATGGCAGCATGGAGAATCTCGGAAAGAACTTGAATTTCAGCTTCACCTCCATAAAGTCCAGGGGCCTCATGTATAAACGGTGCGTACGCACAGAAACGTTGCGTAAGAACTTTTCCACGTTCAAATCGCGATGTATAAAACCTACACTTGGCGTAAATCCACGCACTTTTCCAGGGTACCTCATACCTTGTCGTACGCAAGTTCTCCGCTCGGTTTTGCAGACTGGCGGCACCCAGCGTCAAAGCAATGCTACTGTTCTTGTGTGGTTACACCTTATTTTCCTGACACGGCTTTATAAATACACAGAAACTAACAGCATATTGTTTATTAGTGTAACGCATCTGATTGTAATTAACTTGTAACAATATAATGGTCCAGGGAATAGCCATAGTATTCCAAACACCATAACTGCTTTAGCGTTGTTACTCTCACTTCTCCTTCTTCTTCTTCTTCTTTCAGTTGCTCCCGTTAGGAGTTGCCACAGCGGATCATCTTTTTCCATATTCCTCTCACTGCACCACTCGGAGTATTTATATCACTGTATCTGAGTGTGAATCACAGCAGCAGCTGATCGGAAAGAGAATTATCGGTATACAGCTTCAAGGACACGCTGTCTCAGCCACTGCAAAACGTTTTAAAGCCTTTCCTGTACGGACTTCGCGGTTCAGAAACAGAAATGATATAATTTATAAGGTGAAATTCAGCAAAATATGTTTATTAAATTATACAGATAAAACTTTAACTTCATTTAAATAATCTATATTCTTCACTGGGTGTGTTAAGGATAGAATAATTAAACATGTACTACGAAGATATTTCAATGTTCTTTAAACGTTTTGAAGAATCCGCGCTAAGCTTACAGATGGCTTAACGTCTATTACAGAGCTGATTGTGTAGCGATCGGTTACTTGGGGAAAGAAAAGCACTGACTGCAGTGACGGCTACGCCAATATATATTGAATATAAAACAGAAAGAGAAAATAACAACACAGCTAAAAATGCAGCGACAAATTTCGGCAAAAGTTAAATGCTTGTGTCATGAGCACGAGGCGGTTATGCAGCCATCCACCGTGCATAAGCTACCTTACTGATGGGCGGGCGAAGGAGCCACCGATTCTTCCTCTGCCCAGTGCCACCACAAGCCTAGAGCCGCCCCTGATTGTACTGCTGCAATAAATTATTTCATCGAAGTGAAACATGTTTAATAACGTGCTTTAACTCCTATCATCATGAAAATGACATCACGTATACATCTCAGTATTTTAGTTATTCAGAGAGCTGTAATATCACGAATGTAATGGATTCTGTGTCCAGTTGGAGGAAGAGAGCCAGTTTAAGAAGCAAGTAGTGATTCACACACACAGAGCACATAGAAGATCAAATACAATACAAACCATTTAACATGCGACTTTAATTACGATGTGATTTGAGAAACTGGTCAATTAAACGATTTTAAGATGAAGTTTATGATGTTCTTTAATGACAAAATAAACTACGTGATTAAAGTGGAAATGTCGAGATTGAAGTTGACATTTCGTGCTTTTTCCCCACTGTGTGCCTTTTTTCTCTGTACCCTAATAAGCTTTCATATGACACTCAGACGGTGGGCTACAACTCTTCTTTTCACGGCGACTTTGATATGTGACTTCTTTTTTATTTCCGGCACTGTGCGATTTTGTGAATGTGAGCTTTCAAGTTTCTCCAACACGCTATGTCACTCGATCAACTTCCTTTTGTTGATTATACCACGGTTTATTTGAACAAATAGTCTGTTTTTCCTTTGCCTCCACTTGGTATTCGCTGAAATTCTTATATTTTCCCCGTGCTTTTCCCATTGTCTTTTCACAGAAGGCTGAGCTTAAGGGCGATTTATTTTGATTTGCATATTCAAAGAGGCGTAATTCTGGGAGGAGTTGGGGCGTTAAATAATGCACGTGCACGAGCGTTAGTTTTCACGCTGATCAGGATTTATGTAGCAGAAGAACGTGGAAGTCGGAGTACGCACAGATTCCTGCATCTGGATTTTTCTGTGCGTAAACACATTTCGGCTTTTGTGCTTACGCCATGTTATAGTGCGAGTTCTACGCACGGCGTTATACATGAGGCCCCAGATGTTGCCATGTATTGATAGTACTCATGACTTGTTGTGATAACTCGAAAGAACAACAGGAAGAACGTCTCCAAATCTGTCCCAATGTGATGCAACGAAATCTACTGCCCGATGTCGTAGTGAGAGTGCATTGCCTTCATCAACCGTTTGTGTCAAGAAATAATCCACTGATAGGAAGGAACAGGCAGTTGCCGGATCCCGGAATAGAGATGACGTTGTACAAAAACCTGTCGACAGAGAAGATACTGTCATTCATTTTATAACAAAGGCTTAGGAATCAACCGTCACAGTATAACGAAAATAGTAAGGAGCAAAACCAATGCCAATGGTCGAGAGAGTACCTTCCTGTAGCAGGCTACGGAAAAGACTCCCAGGCGCATACGTGTCTGAAGTGAAAGGTCACGCGGTCAGGCTAGATATCGGGCGGGGATGTGACACCAACGGGGTCATGAGAGAGGAGCGGGGAACGCGGTAGGCCGAAGGAGGAATAGGAATCGAGAAAAGTGACGTGGGGACGTATGGGAGGTCGCAGGCAGCATGGGGAAGGGTTTGGAAGAGGAGGAATAGGAATCGAGAAATGCCGTGTGGGCTGCATGTGGGGAGGACCGGTTTTGAAGAGGAAGCAGGACGAACCAGAAGACAAATATATATACTGAATATAAGAGATTACGTCATCAAGTTGTTTTAGTTGTCAGTAAATAACGATCTTCTTTTTCTTTCGGCTGCTCCCGGGTTGCCACATCACATCATCTGTCCACATATTGATTTGGCAAAATTTTACACCGGAAGCCGTTCCTGACGTAACCCTCCCCATTTATCCGGGTTTGGTATCGGCACGAAGAAACGCACTGGTTAGTGCAGCGAAAAATGTGGTCAAAACTGCCTTTTGTCAATTTCTGTTTCGATAGCGCTACATTTTGGTTAGCATATACATTATTGCAAGTTATTTTATCTCATATCTACACTGTAAAAAAAAAATGTTACATTTACAGTAAAAACCTGACAGCTGGGGTCGCCAGGATTTTACCGTAAAAAAGAAGGTAACAATATTTTTTGGTCTACGGTACACTTTGAAAAATTAATGTTAAATTTATGGTAAAATACTGGCAGCTGGGTTGCCAAAATTTTACTGTAATAAATAAGGTGACAATATTTTTAGGTCTACCGTATAATTTTGTAGTAAAAACTATTTGGTATTTGCAACAAACTCCAACAGAAGTGAATGTTTAACCAGAAATTCATGTTGTGTAATAAATATGACAAACAATATGTATTGGCAGGGTCAAACCCCAGTACACAGTAGTGATGGGTCGTTCTTGAACGATTCGTTCATTTTGAACGAATCTTTAATGTGACTCGGGAAGAACGAGTCGTCTCGTGGGAGTGATTCGTTCAGTCGCGCATGCGCATTTGCGCAACTTCCTATAGTTTCTGTATTAGAATTATTGATTCACCTGTTTCGAGTCTTCGGGTTTTTCAAGTCGTTCGTTCATCACGTGACAGCCCCATAAGCTTAACCAACTCAGCCTGAGCCAGAAAGAGAATCAATTAGTTCATCTCTCTAATCTTAGGGTTTGAGTCGTTCGTTCATCACGTGACAGCCCCATAAGCTTAACCTAGTATGCAGTCTGAGCCGGAAAGAGAATTGAATGAAATGACTCGAAAAATGATTCGTTCATTTTGCTGAACGAGACTCAAAGGTCCGAGTCATTAAAATGATCTGAACTTCCCATCACTAGTACACAGTTTGCATCAGTTAAGTAACAACAACCAATAGCAAGCATGTACCATTTAATTATACACATTGAAAACAATTTAATGTTTACAGGAGTTATGGCACGTTGTCTGGTGGGGAAGTAAAGTTTTCTCTTGTGGTGTATGGTGTCCTACTTATCAAATACAACCCACCATAAATCAGCTTCCATAACCTCAAAAAACCTTCAGCACGTGGGGAAAAATAAGTCTGCTAATGTAGGTGAAGTTATTTTCCCTACTATTCAAAGGTATGCGGTTCACCAGGAACAATATTGTAAAAAGGGGCGTGTCCTTATGCAAATATCGTAACGGTTTTACTGAAACAGTGATTTACCGTTTTACATTTTACGGTTGTTTACCTTCGTTATTTAACAGTTTACACTGTAAAATTAACAGATTTTTTCAGTATAACTAATGGATCAATAAACGGTATTTAGCATATTTTGAAGGTAGAAAAATATTGATTTTACAGAACTTGGCTGTAACAAATAATGAAATTTATTGTTTAAGATATTTTTTTCAGAAAAGGTCTTTTACTTTCACCGTTTACAGTATTTGTACTGTTAAATGTATTGACTTTTTTTACAGTGTAGTATTTAATTTCTTCGGTACTAATAGTTTAGATTATGTATTACGCATTTTATTGTTCTCTGGTCGTCGGCGTGAGCGATAATTAGTGGTTTTCAGCTGCGATTATTAGTATGATGAAATAAAGTTATAAAGCACAGGAGAGGATTTTTTCTTATTAGGACGAGGAACGTTTATAGTTAATGGAATCAAAAGCCGCCTGAGAAGCACAATGACACAAGAACATCTTGAGGCGTTCATGTTGATGTCGGTGGAGAAACAAATCCTAGTCGAAGCTGACACTAACAGTGTTGTTGATGATGTGGCTGCTAAAAGCCGCGAACTGCGTAAGCTACTCGCCTACTACGGCACTGGCACTTGGACACGACATTGACATTTGACATGTGCTCTAATAACGTGTAAGCCGTGTTACTCAATTTTTATTTCTAAGCATGTTGTCAAATTTTAAGTTGTGTCTAAACAAGTGTACGGATTAAGTTTGACAACGGTTTAGTTGATATCATATGCTTAGCGAGCCGCATACTCGTCACAAATTTTAAGAAAATTACAATGAATAATGGGCCGAATGGCTCAATCGTTGAAGGATGTCCAGGCCGGTTTTGAGACCCTTTCCGCTCCTAAGTACATATTTGGCTAAGAAAGAGCGTTACATTTATAGCGGCGAGAGAGAGCGAAGAGAACGCGTCTGCACTGCACTCTCCATGTGTTCTAACTATGCCGTTGCAATTCCACAATCATACTCGTACAATAGAAATGAAAGTATAGAGTGGTGCACAAAAAACGGATTTCCGCTTTAACCCTTTGAAGAACAGCAGCAACGAGCTCCTGTTGGGCTCACATGCGCCTTCAGGGCGGCACGGTACTGTCTGCCTCACCTTGTGCCTTTTCACTGCGGGTTTATGTCCGCTCATCAAGACTAAATATGTCACTCACGTTCATTAAAGATATTAGTCAGACTGTGGAAAGTCAGGACGTAAAATAAATGTATAAACTTGCAAACCTTATATTGGTGACATACAGAGAGACAGCAACAGGCACACACCAATCACATGCATCAACCTCGTGTGGGACGGAGATCGCAGAGGTGAGGCTTGTCGTTACCGCACCTCGCGTTTCTCCCCTGTATTTGAACAGAAAATAAGCAAATTCAGCGATTTGGACTGTAAAAATTATTTGAATTATACAGAAAACAAATTTATAACACAAACCAGTGGTCACATTTATTTTATGTTATCATTTTTAGTTTTTTTTTTACTTTTCATGACTCACCTCCCCTGACCGCACCTCCCTGAATACAATTTATCACGCAATTACATGAATTAAATGGCAGTTGTGAAATTAATAATCACACGAAAAACTACCGGGATGGCAGACTAGGCTAGGCAGGCACAAAGCTGGGGTCAGACGATTAAAATGAAAATTTTAAAAAACAAAT
>NC_053157.1:5704521-5864521 GCF_016835505.1 Polypterus senegalus | reverse complement strand
TGTAGTGGTTAGCACCTACCAAAAGAGGTCTAAGGAAGGATGACCGGTGAACCAGCAACAGGGTCATGGGCGCTCAGGTCTCATTGATACATGTGAGGAGTGTCTAATACAATCCCACAGAAGTGCTACGGGCCATGAGAGAAAGCTGGCAGAATACACAATGCAGCCTTTAATTATTACAAAAGCTTGCAATGCACCATCTGTTGGAAAGACAGGGACATAGGAACCAGACAGACACACCTATACTTGTCCTTTTTATTAAGGTGGGCTACTTGTGGTACATATCTAAGATGGGTTGAAATCTAAGTAATCAACGTAAATAAACATCAGTATTAACATTTACAGTGCACCATGGAATAACTATGCCTCTGTTATATGCCATTTTGTATGAGATTTGTGAAAGCAGCATTAATGTTTGCAATGCACCATCTGTTGAAATGCCAATGTAATGTATATGTCTCTGGTATATGCCATTTGATATCGAATTTGAAAAAGGCGATGATGTGCCATCTGTTGGAATGACAAATGCAATGTATTTTAATGCTAGTAATGTTTGCGATGAACCCTCTCTTAGAATGACAAATGTAGTGCATTATGTCTATGTTATATGCCATTTGGTATGGGATTTGTTAAAGCAGTATTAATGTTTGTGATGCGTCATTTGTTGGAATGCAAAATGTGATGCATATGTCCCATTTTATGCCATTTGGTATGGGATTCATAAAATCAGTGTTAATGTATGTGATGCGCCAACTGTTAGAATGAGGAAGGGAAAGCATTTTATTACTAGAAATGTAGGCAACGAGCCCTGTGTTGTAATGACAAATGCAGTGCCATATGTCTCTGTTGTATGCCATTTGGTATGGGGTTTGTTAAAGCAGTGTTTTTGTGATGCACCATTTGTTGGAATGAAAAATGTAATGCATAAGACCCATTTTATGCCATTTGGTATGGGATTCATAAAAGCAGTGTTAATGTATGTGAAGTGCCATTTGTTGGAATTAGAAATGGAATGCATTTTATTACTAGAAATGTCCATGATGAGCCCTGTGTTGTAATGGCAAATGCAGTGCATATGTCTGTTATATGCCATTTGATATGGAATTCGAAAAAGTGATGATATGTCAACTGTTGGAATGACAAATATAATGCATTTTATTGCTAGAAATGTTTGCATTGAGGCCTCTGTTGGAATGACAAATGCAGTGCATTATGTCACTGTTATATGCCATTTGCTATGGGATTCGGAAAAGCAGTGTTAATGTTTGTGATGCACCATCTGTTGGAATAACCGAGACATAGCTACCAGACAGGCACATGTCCTTTTATTAAGGTGGATTTCAAAAACATTTAAATGAAATCTCTAATATGACTTGTTGGAGGTCTGTGCTGGGTTGAGAGGCCCAGAAATCCTTCTTGCCGTGGGTCTCAATATGAAGTCGGTCCCACCCTGGACTAGAGTCCTTTCCAGGCCTGTTTCAAGCCTTTGGCCCAATCTGTGTCCCTCGCCACCCTGAAATGGATTGAAGAAGTTGTAATTTGCGACCCCAGTGGACTCAATCCGTTGAAGTTGGCAGTGCCTGCACACCCCTCAAACTCCTCGGAGTGTTGCGCCAGGCTCGCTTTAACGGCTGCCACTTAGAGATTTTTGTGAAGGTCTGTCTGACAGCTTAGCAGACCTCCCAGCTAAACCACATCAGAGCTGCTTCTTCTGCACAATGTTAAAAAAAATACAGAAAGAACAACAAGAAGGAAATTATGGGCTGTTCCACTGAGTGTTATTTTTATCCTGTCACTTATCCTTAATTGAAAGTATCCTGATGTTAATTACATGATATTTTTATTGTAACTATAAATTACTGAACTGAAGTGCACTGCGTATGAGATAATAGATGACACCAGAATCCTAGTAAAAATAACCACAAGGCCGCGACGTTGGCTTCTCCAGGCCGTCTGTCACCCGGGCCACTCAGTTTGACTCTGGCTGGGCTGTGCACGGTGTGTTATGAGGCGCAGCACGTTATTTGCGTGATGAGATCCAGCTTTTCATTTCCTTTGCTCTAATAACAATATATGCGTCCTTTTCTCTTTAGGAAGCACAAGCAGAATTGCTACTGCGCACAGGAAATCCTACGAGGCCTGAGGCAACCTGTCGGGATCGTGAACTGCGGGGACGGATCACAGCGGCTCTTCATCCTGGAGAAAGAGGGTCTCGTGAAAATTTTAACTCCCAGAATGGAGCTGATCAAGGAACCTTTCCTGGACATCCACAAGATCGTTCAAAGTGGCCTCAAGGTAGAAAGCCAAACGTTATTAAAAATATGTTTTACGTGTTAAGGGTCTTTAAAGAGAGACGGGGATGTAAGATCATAATTTCTTCACCCTCTCGGCTTTCCTTTCCATTGTATTCCAAGTTGCTTAATGTGATGCCCAGGTGCCCGCGGGCATCGGCACCACCCTCTACTCGACCGAGATGGACCAGGGTGAGTGAGGAGACAGGAAACGTTTTATTAAAGTGTCCAAAATCATTCATAAATAATTCATTACATACGCCTTCTTTAAAATCGTGCCATTGAAACAAAAGCGTCTCCTCGGGTGTACCCACAAATAAATAAATTCTTTTAAAATCCAAACAAATCCGCTCACGCTATTCCATCGGACTTCTATTCAGGACACAGTAACAAAGCCCCCTCATTCCAGTTTGCCGCCCTGATCAGTGCCCCACCTTGAACAGTTTATGAGCGGTCACCACAACTCGCCTACTTGCCCACAAAATGAATGCTGCAACCCACTGGATCCTCCTGTCTGCTTGTGGCGAAACACGTTGAGGTCCGGGAAGACCACTGGCAGGTTTCTTCTTTAAAAACAGGTCGACTCGGGCTCTGTGGGTCCGTGCGCGGCGGAGGAGCTGGGCAGACACAGGGTATTGGGTGTGGTGCCCAGCTGATTGTTTAATTTGGTCTGCTGCCCCACATCGGCACTTGGCAAGTGGATTGCAATTTGAGCGTCACATCCACGGGAGTTTAAGGGGAGAGCCTGAGCAGAAGGAGAAGGGAAACAAAATGAGGAAAGGAAAGGAAAGGCAGAATCAAGGGGTGTGAGCCACCACTCTAGAGAAACCGAGGCAGAGCAGTCATTAGTGAGACGAGTGATGCTTCAAGGGCAGGTGACTCACGCTGAGCACCATGGAGGAGCGGCGAGCGACTGAGTACTCCGAGGATATGCAGACGCCAATGGTGTTGGGCTTTGGGCGTAGGACACAGAGAGTGGGGGCAACAGCTGTTGGGTCTCCACCTGACTGCAAGATCCAAAGGGGGAGCCGAGTGGGGATGGAAGACAGAAAGATGGTTTGGGCTGACGGAGGTCGAGGGAACTCGACATGTGCTGAGATTTATTGTTGGATTTATTGATTGCTGGTTTTTAGCTCCAGTGAAGAGCACTTCTTTCTGTCATGGATTATTATTATTGATTGATTAAGAAGAGCCCTTTATTATTCTGCATGTTTGTCTATTATACAGTGCCTTTCATATTATCTATCTATCTCTATCTATCTATCTATTATATAGTGCCTTTCTATGTATCTATTGTTTCACCAACAGGGGCTGTGCCAGCCACCCTACCCAACACAGACAGACGCAGGATGCCCAAGTTCAAAACACACACAACTTTTATTTTATTTTCCTTGTGGGAAACGCCTTCCCTGTCCCCACACGTCAAACACAGTCCAGTACAATCCCAATACAGTTTTCTCTTTTCCTTTTCTCTCCTCCACTCCTCCAAGCAAGCTTCATCCTCAGCCTCCCGACTCTGGCTATTTTAGGTCCGAAGTATTCCAGGTGCTCATGATTCTCTTCCAGCCGCACTTCCTGGTGCAGCAGAAGGGCTGCAGTCTAGGGCTCAGGAATCATCCAAGTGCCCCCTGGTGGTGACCACAGGTCCCAATAGGGCTGAGCTTCCAAGCTGTAAGCCCGTGGTCCCGATGCAATCCAGGGGGTGTCACCCTCTCTTGTTCCGGGGAAGGTATGGTTCCAAATATGTCTTCTCCTCCGGTCCTTTTTTCACAGGGGCATCCTGGTGTGGCAAGGTTCCCAGTCATCTGCCACACTATCCATCTATATATTAGATAGATAATGTGAAAGGCACTATATATTAGATTGACTTATAGATATGAAAGGCACTATATGATAGATAGAAGTGAAAGGCACTATATGATATATAGATAGATAGATAGATAGAATTGAAAGGCACTATATGATAGATAGAAGTGAAAAGCACTATATGATAGATAGAATTGAAAGGCACTATATGATAGATAGAAGTGAAAAGCACTATATGATAGATAGATATCTATCTATCTATCTTCTCAGACCCTTTCACCTTCTGTACA
This sequence comes from Polypterus senegalus, assembly GCF_016835505.1. NCBI lineage: Eukaryota > Metazoa > Chordata > Cladistia > Polypteriformes > Polypteridae > Polypterus > Polypterus senegalus. The sequence goes on along the minus strand of NC_053157.1, from coordinate 5,860,134 downwards.
CTTTTCCTGCACACTAAATTTGTAAATTTCGAGGACAAAGTGAAGGTATGTGATCAGAAAGGTTTACAAATATATTAAAATTCAAAAATGGAACCCTCTCCTTCACTGAAGTATTCAGAGCCTTCGTCCAGTACTTTGTAGAAACCCATTTAGAAGCAGTTCCAGCTCTGAGTCTTTCTTGTCTCTACAAGCTTTGCCCACCTGGATTTGGGCAGTTTATCCCATTCTTCCTGGCAGATCCTCTCAAGGTCCATTAGATGGGATCTCAATAGTCCGAACATGTCCTATGGAGTTTAGGTCTGGGATTTTGGCCGGGCCACTCAAGGACATCCAGCGGCTTGTCCCAGAGCCACTCCAGTGTTGCCTTGGCAGAACATTTAGAGTCAAGGAGAACCGTTGCCCCAACGATGAGGTGGCATCCTCTCTGGAGCAGGTTTTCTTTGAGGATCCCCCTGTATTTGGTTGTATTCATAACCTTCCCTTCAATTCTGCCTTTGTCTTACAAGAATTCATATTTTTTTGCTTATTATTTGACTGATGCCTTTATCTGAGGTGACATCTAACATTTGAGCTACAATTGGTTGCATTTCTTTTTCTCTTCTGATTGGAGCACAGGCAGCTGAAGTGACAAATGGTGTCAGCAGTGGGATTTGAACTCATAACATTAGTAAGTCCAAAGTCTTAACCAATCTGCCTCATCTTCCAGAATGAGTTTAATATAATTGAAGCACAGAAATATAAATCAAGGGAACAAATCTTATTATTCAGAAGTGAGATCCACAGTTTTGTAATCAAAGTAAAGTGTTTATTCACCACAAACAACTGTCCATACATCTCACCACAATGAGCACACAATGTAAATACTTTCAAATTGTAAAAAAAAAAAAATAAATGTCAAGACACTACTTTGAGAACCTGAGCCCATCGTGTGCGACTTTGCTGAGATCTCTGCTGAAGTTCAAGGGAAGACCCTTATGAGACCACAGGGGCTTTCTTTTCTCAAGAGAAAAATCTGAGAAGTGGGAGACGTTTTATTTCTTTCTGATCTCATTATTGTGTAGGTAACACTAAAAACATTATGGAGATCTCTTTTTTACTTTCCTGTGTTTGAAGTATAGGAAATGTATTGGAATTGTCCAAATATTCGATGTCGAGATTTTAATGAATCTCGACATCTTAGACCTCACTGAGTCCGAATATACCATTTTTGGAATTTGTGTGTGTGTGTGTGTATACAAAGTATAGGAAAAGTATTGGAATCCTCCAAAAATTCCATGTCAAGATTTTGATGAATCTCAACATTTTAGACCTCCCTGACTTTCTCATATACAAATTATAGGAAAAGTATTGGAATTGTCCAAAAATTAGATGTCCAGATTTTAATGAATCTCGACATCTTAGACCTCACTGAGTCCGAATATACCATTTTTGGAATTATGTCTGTGTGTGTGTGTGTATGTGTGTGTGTATATACGAAGTATAGGAAAAGTATTGGAATCCTCCAAAAATTCCATGTCAAGATTTTGATGAATCTCAACATTTTAGACCTTCCCAACTTTCTCATATACAAAGTATAAAAAGAGTACTGGAATTGTCCAAAAAGTCGATGTCTAGGTTTTAATTATTCTCGACATTTTAGACCTCCCTGACTTTCTCATATACAAATTATAAGAAGAGTATTGAAATTGTCCAAAAATTAGATGTCGATTTTAATGAATCTCTACATTTTAGACCTCCTTGAGTCCAAAAATACCATTTTTGGAATTTTGTGTGTGTGTGTGTGTGTGTGTGTGTGTGTGTGTATAAAGTATAGGAAGAGTGTTTTAATCATCCAAAAATTCCATTTCAAGATTTTGATGAATCTCGTTTTAGATCTCCCTGACTTTCTCGTGTACGCATTATAGGGAAAGTGTGGTAATCGTCCAAAAGTTCTATGTATTTTAGACCTCCCAGAGAACGAAAATACCATTTTTGGAATTATGTCTGTGTGTCTGTCTCTGTCTGTCTGTCTGTGTATGTCTGTATAAACACGATAACCTGAGTACGCTTTCACTTTGGTCAACCAAATTTTGCATGCAAGTGTGAGGTACAAAACGTAGATTTCTATCACCTTTTGGGCTATTTCCGTTACCCGGAAGTGGTACTTTACCTTTCATTTGGATTGCTTCATTCCAATGTGGGTGTTCAAGCTACACATTGCACACGTTCACCCTTCACTCCTCAGACTTTTCATAGACACAGGTTCTAAACTTTGAGTTATGGGGTTCATACGAGGGGTATTAGATATTTTACATATACGTATATATGATCAAGGATCCATCCATCCATCCATCCATCCATTATCCAACCCGCTATATCCTAACTACAGAGTCACGGGGGTCTGCTGGAGCCAATCCCAGCCAACACCGGGCGCAAGGCAGGAGACAAACCCCGGGCAGGGATCAAGGGTTCATTCTCTAATTAATAAATGGCCCCCTTCTCATAAGCAGCAGACACTCGGGAGTGGATGTAGAGCTCATTTATCGGACGTGTTGTTTACATTGTGTCTGGAGGATGGGAACGTATTTTGGCAGGAAGTTTATGCAGTACACATGCCTCAAGTTGGAGCCATTACAAAGATGCTAGCAGGATGGCGGAAAGGACATTCAACAGCTCCACCGGGGCAGGCTCTGCATCTTATCATCATTAAGGGTAATTGTTTGCAGATAAAATAACCATTACGACAATTAGAAGAAGCTTAAACCCGAGTGTCCCCAGAGTCTTATTTTGAGATGGTAGCCGTACCGTAGCTTGTAACTGGGTAACGTCCCAGTGGGGTGCGCGGACATGGGGCTGCCTGTTTATTCCGAGTCGGGACTGATCAACAGGACATCCTCATTTTTTTTACTTTTTTTTTTTTGCCCCAGGAGTTGAGGAGCAGAGCAGGAAAAGAAGATAATGTTTTATCATTTTACACGCACATGTTTAAGTTGCAGTGTTCTGTGCTTCCTTCGGTAGAATCCCTCGGTGCCAATTAACCTCCCTTCTTCCAAAACAATGCTCGAGTTGGAAAGAATCGTTTTCATTGTGGGTGTTCCTTGAAATTGTATGCCTCATACCACGCCATTACGAGACGCAGGCTACGCAGTTTGGAGCGCCAGCTCATTTTTCCACGAGGCTGCCTGTCAATTCTGAGGCTGCAGGGCTGTCCCACACACAGAGCCTCTTAATCCCTGTTTTATTTTTCTTCCCAGTTCAACAATGTTTTTCTTTGGTGTCGTAATTACGGTCTGACACTGCAATAAACAAGAGATTTGTACAGCGTTTTCGGCAGGCCATTCATTCCGCGGCGCTCGAGTATTAAAAGAAAACACATGCCAAGCGAGCCGAGTGCTCCTCTGGTCGGCTTGTACGGCGGGAATGGGAACAGCAAAGGCAAAGTGCTTTGTGAAACGGGATCATTTGAACCCGTCTCTCTGGGTCATTGGAGAGGGCATACCCCACTTCACAATAAGACAGGTGGCCTCTTTATATGCCGCTAGTGGAAAGTGCAATGATGTTGAGCGGGTTTTAGGGTTTGCTGGGCACCTGCCCCCACATTGATGGCCAAGAAGACACACCAAAACGATTCATAGTGAAATGGATGAGAGCAGAGGCGGCCTTAGGGGTGGGCATGGTGGGTGCCCAGTGCTGACCAACCCCACGCAAGGGGCCAGTTACGTCAAACGCTGTCACCAGAATATGTGGACTCTATAAACTTGCGCATGAATTTAATTAAAAATGATGTTAAGAAATGCCAGATTTTCTCATTACAGTATTCTGCTAAATTTTTTGCAAGATAACACGCAGACTTTATCAAAATATAACGATGTCTGTCTGTCAGTCAGTCATTTTCCAACCCACTATATCCTAACACAGGGTCATGAGGGGGTCTGCTGGAGCCAATCCCAGCCAACATAGGGTGCAAGGCAGGCGCCAGCCCTCCACAGGGCACACACACACTAAGCACACACACTAAGGACACTTTAGGATCGGCAATACACCTGACCTGCATGTCTTTGAACTGTGGGAGGAAACCCACGCAGACACGGGGAGAACATGTAGACTCCACGCAGGGAGGAACTAGAAAGCGAACCCGGGTCTCTCTACTGCGTGTGCCACCGTGCCGCCCTATATAACAATATAATCTATTTAAAAAAAAAAAGTGCAATTCATAATTCATGACAATACCACGACAGTGCGAAATGCGATGCGGTGTGTCATGCGGAAATTACCAGGGCTGCTTCTAGAAAAGGACTTGAGTCCTGAGTCTCGATATGCAGGATGTCAAAGTCATAACTCACGTTGACGTCACGCCAGCTGGTTATGATGATTTTGTGCATTAATATTCGGACATGTTTACGGGCTACACATAAAATGTGCGTTTCAGCGTTTTGCCAGGAAGTGTGAAGTTAATGTAGAGGTATAAGCGTGAAATCTCTTACCGGTTTCCTGGTTCAGAGACGAAAATCCACTTTTCTTGCCTTCCGATTGGAAAAGTCGTTTGATGACATCTTCCAAGTCTAATCAGGAAGCCAACCCAGTGACTAATGGACTATACCCCTTTTAGGAAGGGGTTATACTGTCAACCCTTTCTGGGCGATGAAGGTGGACTATGGAATGTTTTCAAAGACGTACCTGTCCTTGAAGAGGGATTTCCAAAGGATTTCTCTTAGAAGCATCATATATATATATAAGATATCTTATATATATATATATATATAATATAAATATTATAGGTCACACTCAGAACGCATACGCACACACGTCATTGGTGCCACACATTCCCAGCGTTCATCCCAGCAGGAATCAGCATGACATGTGCGTGAGTTTCATTGCCAGCAAAAAGTCGGGGGGCACAATGTGAATGTCTCTGTTTACGGTCGCCACTTTGTAGATCGATCTGCGCATCTCGATGTTTGATGAACGGTTTCGATGTGGTAAAGCAAAATGCCGACATATAGTCATGTGAAAAAGTTTGGGAACCCCTCTTAATTCTTTGGATTTTTGTTTCTCATTGGCTGAGCTTTCAAAGTAGCAACTTCCTTTTAATATACGACATGTCTTATGGAAACAGTAGGATGTCAGCAGTGACATGAAGTTTATTGGATTAACAGAAAATATGCATCATAACAAAATTAGACAGGTGTATAAATGTGGGCACCCAACAGAGATCTGACATCAATACTCAGCTGAGCCTCCTTTTGCTCCTTTGAGCCTCAGACGCTGTCCTCCTGTAGCCTGTAATGAGTGTCTGGACTCTGGATGGAGGTATTTCTGACCATTCTTCATACCAAATCTCTCCAGTTCAGTTCAATTTGATGGACAGCCTGCTTCAAATCATCCCATAGATTGTCGATGATATTCAAGTCAGGGGACTGTGACGGCCATTCCAGAACATTGTACTTCTCCCTCTGCATGAATGCCTTTGTAGATTTCAAACTGTGTTTTGGGTCCTTGTCTTGTTGGAATATCCAACCTCTGTGTAACTTCAACTTTGTGACTGATGCTTGAACATTATCCTGAAGAATTTGTTGATATTGGGTTGAATTCATCCGACCCTCGACTTTAACAAGGGCCCCAGTCCCTGAACTGGCCACACAGCCCCACAGCATGATGGGACCTCCACCAAATTTGACAGGAGGTAGCAGGTGTTTTTCTTGGAATGTGGTGTTCTTCTCCTGCCATGCAAAGCGCTTTTTGTTCTGACCAAATAACTCCATTTTTGTCTCATCACTCCAAAGCACTTTGTTCCAAAATGAATCTGGCTTGTCTTAATGAGCATTTGATACAACAAGCGACTCTGTTTGTGGCGTGAGTGCAGAAAGGGCTTCTTTCTCATCACCCTGCCATGCAGATGTTCTTTGAATTGTAGAACGATGTACAGATACACCATCTGCAGTGAGATGTTCTTGCAGGTCTTTGGAGGTGATCTGTGGGTTGTCTGTCACCATTCTCACAATCCTGCCTCATGTGCCACTCCTGGATTTTTCTTGGCCTGCCAGACCTGCTGGGTTTAACAGCAACTGTGCCTGTGGCCTTCCATTTCCTGATTCCATTCCTTACAGTTGAAACTGACAGTTTAAACCTCTGAGATGGCTTTTGTAGCCTTCCCTAAACCAGGAGACTCAACAATCTTTGTTTTCAGATCTTTTGAGAGTTGCTTTGAGGATCCCATGCTGTCTGTCACTCTTCAGAGGAGAGTCAAAGGGAAGGAAGCACAACTTGTAATTGACCACCTTAAATACCTTTGACCACTCGTGATTGGACACTCCTGTCTATGAAGTTCAAGACTTGACGAGCTCATCATACCAAGTAATCAGCACTGAGCAGTGACAGGCATTCAAATCAGCACAATGACAAGGGGACCCACATTTGTGCACAGCCAGGTTGTCACATATGATTTAATTTCATACAACTAAATACTGCGTCACTAAAAATCTTTGTTCAGAAAACACCGCAGTACTCCTAGGAAATGACAGACATGCCACTGTGATCTTTGTGTTGAAAGGAGAGTCAATTATTATGCAGGCTGAGAGCGGGTCCCAAACTTTTTTCATATGACTGTACAAATGCATTGGTGGTGCTTTTATATTCAAGCGTCGCATATTCCCCAAAGTAATTTCGCAGATGATATCTTGCACTCCCACCTGGTGGAATCTTCTGAGTTTACCTAAAGTATAAACGGCAGACCGCTGATGTAGCAGTAGAGCACGCGTCACGTCGCGTGAAGTATAAACCCGGCCTAACAAGCCCTAACATTTTAAATGAGGCCTGAGATTGGCAAGGATTGGTTTCTAATTAAGCAGTTGGGTTGGAAGGAAAACCTGTAGCCCCTGCGGTTCTCCAGGACCCCTGTATTAACCCTTTTAGGGCTCATTTATTTATTTATTTGTTTCTTTTCTCGCAGGGCTGAATATTTTTCCAAAAACGTAAAGCAAAGGTTCAACACATCAATCAACAAGAACAAAAATAATGTATTTTTGACAAATGCCTTGCATGTCATGTGAGCCGGCATATCATGTGATTCCACACGAGTATCACGTACGACGTATGATGACACTCAAAGCAGCCACTCGCACGCATTGCCACATTGCACTGCTTACAATATGAGCTGCACTGGTGCCGCCATTTCTGTCTGTCTGTTGTGCACACAACACCATCAGGTTGGTACGTTTTGTCCTCATATGTTGCAGGAAAGTCACGCCTGTATGGCACTGCTCTTTGTGATGGCCTTCCTCGCTTTGCAAAAAAAATACTGCACCATAGTCCACCAGCAAAGTCATCGACCACCTTCTTTTGGAAATCTGCCGCAGTCGTGGTGCTGTCACTGTTTACCTGCTTGAACAACATAGATGGCCAGGGTTCTTATCCGGCCGGGACGCCTCTTCATTGTATGGACAAGGGGAGCAAGCCTGGTCAGGACAGTACCTACCCCGAAACGCTAGATGGCAGCCCCTCTGGGTTGCATCGGGGACACAGGCATGGGATTTTAGAACTCAAGCCTGTTGGGGTCCGTGGCCACCACCAGGGGGGCGCTGCAGTGGTTCCTGAGCCCATGTGGGCGGTTCTTCTGCCACACCTGGCACACAAACGCTGTCTCCTCCACTCCTCTCCGGCAAGCTTTGTCTCCCTCCTGCCGACACTGGCTCCCAGACTGGTGGTTGCTGGCTCCTTTTATGGAAGGAGTGGAAGAGAAAGTGTTTGTGGGACTGTGTTGTGCCTGTGGGAATGGGGAAGGCGTTGCCCACAGGCGAAAGAAAAAGAAATAAAAACATTTATTTGTTTTGTAAGTGTGTCTGTCTGTGTCGGGTCAGGTGCACATATAGCGCCTTTGTTACAAGCCATTTGTCAGTGCAACCTCACGCATGCGATGGCCCCCATGTGTGTCAGATGAGCGAACCCGCTCAGCTGGCAGCCGATCACCTGGGGCGACATCGGCTGGGTCCGATCGGCTGACGCCGGCTCCTCACTCTCCTGCTCGATCTCCCAATCGCCTTCAAGAGAATCTGAGTCCGAAAAGTCAGAGTCCGACTCGGCGATAATGCGCGAAACATCGTCTGCTGAGTATTTTGCTTTCTGCACCCTCATGAGATGTCGATGCCATCTTGCCTCACGAACTCACGAACAACGCTGGGATTAGATGCCGAATCAATGGGTCTAACATTCCTCCAAGCAAAGAAGGGCCTACCTTGAACATAACGGTGAGTTTTGTCACCATTTACAGCTGATTATCACCCTGAATGTCGACTTTTGTTGACATGAGCTCTCAACCCCTCCTGTCAACCAAAAGTCGGCATCTGCCCTACAAGAGTTAAATCGTTATCAATCGGACCCGGGCTTTTGACCGGTATGTTTCAGCTGCCACCCAATGGCTGAGTATTACAACATTAGAACACTCTGGACTAGATCAGGCCATTCAGCCCAACAAAGCTCGCCAGTCCTGTCCACTTATTTCTTCCAAGAAAACATCAAGTCGAGTTTTGAAAGTCCCTAACATCTTACTGTCTACCACACTACTTGGTCGCTTATTCCAAGTGTCTATCGTTCTTTGTGTAAAGAAAAACTTCCTAATGTTTGTGCGAAATTTCCCCTTCACAAGTTTCCAACTCTGTCCCCGTATTCTTGATGAACTCATTTTAAAGTCACCGTCTCGATCCACTGGACTAATTCACTTCATAATTTTAAACGCTTCAGTCATGTTTCCTCTTAATCTTCTTTTGCTTAAACTGTAAAGGCTCAGCTCTTTTAATCTTTCCTCATAACTCATCCCCTGTACCCCTGAATCTGCCCAGTTGCTCTTCTCTGGAACTTTTCTTGTGAGGTTATATCCTTTTTGTAGCCTGGAGACCAAAACTGCATCCAGGACTCCAGATGAGGCCTCCCCAGTGTGTTATAAGGCGTCAGCAGAACCTCCTGTGACTTGTACTCCACACATCAAGGCGCTATATAACCTGACAGTCTGTTAGCCTTCTTAATGGCTTCTGAACACTGTCTGGAAGTCGATAGCTTAGAGTCCACTGTGGCTCCTAAATCCTTCTCATGAGGTGTACTTTCGATTTTCTGACCGCCCATTGTGTATTCAAACCTCACATTTTTACTTCCTATGTGTAATTCTTTACATTTATTGACGTTAAATTTCATCTGCCACAAATCTGCCCAATTCTGTCTGCTGTCCAAGTCCTTCTGTGATGATATAACGGATTCCAAATTATCTGCTAATCCACCTATCTTGGTATCATCTGCAAACTTAACCAGCTTGTTCCTTATATTCCTATCTAAATCATTTTTATATATAAAAAATAGCAGCAGCCCTAGCACTGCCCCCTGCTGGTCACTACTCTTAACATCGGCCAGTTTTGATGAGGTTCCTCGCATCATTGCCCTCTACTTCCTGTGTCTGAGCCAATTCTGCATCTAAAAACATCACCCTGAACTGCCACTCCTTTTAGTTTGACGCCCAACCTCTCATGAGGCACCTAATCAAATGTTTTCTGAACGTCAAGATATATCATCTCATCTGCTCCACTTTGATCGTATCCTTTTGTTGCCTCCTCATTGAATTCCAGCATATTCATAAAAAAACAACCTCCCTCTTCTGAACCCACGCTGACTGTTCAGAATAACTCCTGTCCTTGCCATGTGTTGCTCAATCTTATCCTTAATAATTCCTTCCATTACACGAGGAAACGCAGGGCGTGGTCAGCTACGACTGCGACATTTCCCAATCCTGAGCGGTGGATAACAGATGTGTCCTTGCACCACCGTTGTTGGGCATTTTGTTCTCCATATTCCTCAGGCTGGGAGCACACGCTGATATAGCACATCGCCGCACCCACCACCCGACAAACCATCTGGATTGTGAACTTTGCATTCAAGAGCTCTGTCGTTGGCATCAACCTACAAACCGGAAAAACGGGAAGCTGTTCAACTTCGTTTGCCGCAGGACAAAGACCAAGATTTGTGCGATCCTCAATAGAGAATTGCTGTTTGCTGATGATGTGGCCCTGAGCTAATACTCTGAGGCGGCCGTTTTCACTTTTAACTGCCGGGAGTTTGTGCTGACTATGGGCATCAAGAGGATCAACGTCATGGGCCAGGATGTCCCTGCCCCACCCTCGATTAGCACTGATGGCCCACCGAGCACTTCACTTACCTGGGCTCCATCATCAGCAGAAACCTATCACTCGATAGTGAACTCGACAGGCAGATTGCACCCGTGTGCTTCCTGTTAGGTTACTCTCTCTCTGATGCTGGGAAAACCAGACTGCCCACTGACATCTGTGACGGTGAGGGTCCGGCTCCTTGCTCCCTCTTCTCATTTGGAGAGCCTCTTGAACCTGACACCATTAACAGTCATGACTGGGATGAGCTGTGCAATGAGGACGCCACACAAAGCAAAGTGTGCAGCAAACGGTGTCCAAATAAATACTGCAGTATTTTAAAACAGACCATAAATAAATAAATTCATAAATCCGTGTGAAAAAGTGGAGGTTAAAATAATCCAGATAAATCCCATTAAAACGAGGTTCAAATCCACTGGTAGGAACGATCATGTTTTTTGGGAAAAAAACCCGGTGTCTTCTTTTGTCGCAATGGAGGAGTTGCCCTATCAGCAGACGCCACTGACCTTCATCAGGTTTGGCTGCCATACGTCCCCTGCCTATGTACAGACCAAGACTCGGGCCCTGAACGACCAGGGTGTTCACAAAGGCACTCACATGGGTGCTAACCACACACCCCCCAAAGTGAGCCATCCAAACTCCTGGGGGCCTCATGCATAACGCTGTGCGTAGAACTCACACTGTAACATGGCGTACGGACAACAGCAGAAATGTGCGTACGCACAAAAAAATCCAGAAGCACAAATCTGTGCGTATGCCAACTTCTACGTTCTTCTGCTCCATAAATCCTGGTCAGTGTGGAAATTAACACACGTGCACACACCTGCTGTCCCGCCCTATCTCCTCCCAGAATTACGCCTCTTTGAATATGCAAATCAATATAAATAGCCCTTAAAATCAGCGTTTGGTGAAAAGGCAATGGCAGATGCACGGTGGGAAAATTGAAGAATTTCAGCAAATACCAAGTGGAGGCAAAGAAAAACATACAATTTGTTGGTTTAAACAGTGATATAAACAACAAAAGGAAGCTGATCGAGTGACATAGAGTAGCGGAGAAACTCCAAAGCTCAAGTTTACAAAGTCGCACAGTGCTCGAAATAAAAAAGAAGTTGTCAGATATCAAAGTCGCCGTGAAAAGACAAGTCGTAGCCCACTGTCTGAGTGTCACATGAAAGCTTATTGGGGTACACAGTGGGGGAAAAAAACACGAAATGTCAAATTTAATCTTAAAATTTCCACTTTAGTCACGTAGTTTATTTTGTCATTAAAGTAGAACATCATAAACTTCATCATAAAATCATTTAATTTACTCGTTTCTCAAATCCCATCGTAACTAAAGTAGCACGTTACACGCTTTGTTTTGTATTTGATCTTCTATGTGCTCTATGTGTGTGAATCACTATGTGCTTTTTAAACCGGCTTTCTCTTCCTCTGGCTGGACACAGAATCCATGACATTTCTGATATTACAGCTCTCTGAATAATTTAAATATTGAGATGTATACGTGATATCATTTTCATGATGATAGGAGTTAAAGCACGTTATTAAACATGGGGACAAGGTGGCGCAGTGGTTCTTCATGTCTCACGCAAGATGCTTGCTGCGCCGTGCGTGACCTTCGATGAGATAATTTACTGCAGCAGTCCTGTCTTTCTCAAACGTACTCACCTCCAATTCCTGTCCTTCCTTTTCTTTCTCCAAATACCCAATCTACACAAATCAGCTCTGTAATAGACGTTAAGCCATCTGTAAGCTTAGAACGCCGATTCTTCAAAACTTTAAAGGAACATTGAAATATCTTTGTAGTTAGTACATGTTTAATTATTTCATCCATCTATCCTTCCAGTGTCATGTCGGCACCAGCAAGAATACAGCGCGAGGTAGGAACAATCCGTGAACGGAGCTCCAGCTCGTCGTTACCGCTGTCCACTGTGTCCTCACACGTTTAATTATTAACAATAAAGATTATTTAAATGATGTTAACGTTTTATCTGTATAATATAATAAACATATTTTGCCGCATTTTATCTTTAAAATGATATCGTCATCATATGTAAATACGCTACTTTTTAAAGTGGCGCAGGTTGTGTAATATTATAACTGTATCGCACGTTTACAGTGAGGTGATTGAACTTAAGTACAGACAGTTCTACAAGATGCACTTGATGGACTGATTGAGTGTGTTTAGAGCTCTTGGGATGAAACTGTTTCTGAACCACGAGGTCCGTACAGGAAAGGCCCTGAAGCATTTGCCGTATGGGGGCAGTTCAAATAGACAGCAAGGCTGAGGCAGTGTGTGCTTGATGCTGTATCCCGATAATTCTCTTTCCATTAAGCTGCTGTACAGTTGTGATTCACACTCAGATACAGTGATATAAATGCCCTGAGTGGTGCATTGAGAGTAAAACGGGAGAGTAACGGGAGCAGCTGAAAGGAGAAGGTGCAGTGAGAGTAACAACACTAAAGCAGCTATGGTACAGTAGTACCTCGGTATACGTCCGCTTTGGTATAAGTCCAACTTGGTATACGTCATGTTAGGACGCAAAAAATTTTGCTTGGCATACAACTTTTGTTTGGAATACAACTTGCATGTCTAGAACACTGCGCACTACCCTTGTACAAAGCCACAACTGCCCACGAGCATCAGTACGCCAGTTTCTAGCATTCGGTGAACAACCCGCGCTATAACTCTTTGTGAATTTTCATGTGATTTTGTGTTTTTTCGCGTAAATTTGAATTGATTTTTGAAAAGTATGACGGTGGCATGCGTATCCGGGACTTGGCTGCTGCATACCGTATGCTGAGAACGACGGCATCTACGATTGTGAAAAACAAAGACGTTATTAGAAAGTAAATTGAGGTTCAATTTTCATTTATTTCATCTAATTGCTTTTGTATTTATGTATTTTAGTATTAAGCAGTGTTTAAATTATTTTATACAACCCCATCAATGTATAATATGCCAATAACAACAGGAATTTTTTTTCATGGGAACACATTAATCATTTTCCCTTTATTTCTTATGGGAAAAATTCGTTTGGTATACGTCAAAGGATCTGGAATGGATTAAGGACGTATACTGAGGTACCACTGTATTTGAAGTAGTTTGGCCATTCTGTGGACCATTATATTGTTACAGGTTGATTAGAATCAGATGCCTTAAACTAATAAACAATATTAATTAATTAATTTCAGTGTATATGATAAAGCCACGTCAGGGATGTGGATCTAAAAAAGAAAGGGAAACCACACTGGAACAAAAGCACTGCTCTGACACTGGGTGCTTCCAGTTTGCAAAACCGAGCGCAGAACTTGCGTACGCCAGGGTTTGAGCTACCGTGAAAATGTGCGTGTCTTAACACCAGGTTTAGGTTTTATACATCGTGATTTGATGATGGAAACGTTCGTACGCACTGCTCATACATGAGGCCCCTGCTCACTCGCGCTCCCCAACATAGCCCAGCGGGAGAGACCCATTCTGACTGCCCCCGAGTGTCGGCCGTACACTCCTTACAGGGGCTCTTCTTTCAGCTGCTTGCCTTCTCTCCAACGAGCCTTCACCCGCTCGCTCACTCCCGCACTGGCTCTTTCACCTTCTGCCTTGACTAACCTTCGTTCTCCTTCTTCTTCCCCTCCATCTCACACTCGCACTTCCCCTTTGTAAAAATGAGATGTATGGCGACTAGCAGCTCCCAGCATCCGTTACGACCACGAGCGATTTCACACCTGTGTACTTAAGCGTGGGACCGCCCACATCACGTCCCGGGGACCTACTTCGATTATTTATTTAAAATGGTGATCTCACTTTACCACAACATCTCAGTAAAGATAACCGAGCCTTTTACCCTCTAGTTAGGGGCATTAAAAAATAACCCCAGTGTAAACTTGCCCCGTGCGGATCGACATGTCTGTAAAATTCTGTCATTTGAGTCCTTGGGATTAGACTAAAAATTCTGCCGGTACTCCTTATTGTTTGATAAACTATCCTTTTGGAGGCCTGGAGGATTACTGACATGCATATTTTTTACCGAATTTTGTGGGGAATGGGGGGTGCAAACGGACATATTGTGCTAATGTGCTCAGAACTGTGGGTTCACACTGTGACATGTACTGTATATCAACTATTAGTATGCCATGATATCCACAATTTATATAAAAACCCAGCGAGAATGGGGTACCCCTTGGAGGTGCGATCAAGCATATTGTTGTTATAAATAAGAGCTGCTAAGGTGCTCAGAATTGTGGGTAGGCACTGCTCCACATACTTGGTACACATACACCACCACCACCTACTCAAAGCATCATGATGTACCAACATTGATGGAAAGCCAGAAGTCTACGTGACCACCATCATCAGGTCCTTCCATGAAAACCCTAAATACAAAGAGGACTGTTTGACTTATGTTAGGTAGATTGCCCAGAGGGGACTGGGTGGTCTCGTGGTCTGGAACCCCTACAGATTTTATTTTTTTTCTCCAGCTTTTGGAGTTTTTTGTTTTTCTGTCCACCCTGGCCATCGGACCTTACTTATTCTAATGCTAATTAATGTTGACTTATGTTTATTTTTTATTGTGTCTTCTATTTTTCTATTCATTTTGTAAAGCACTTTGAGCTACATTTTTTTGTATGAATATGTGCTATATAAATAAAGGTTGATTGATTGATAAGGCACAAACGGTATTGACGTACTGTACAGGTGCACTTCGAGCACTCGCTTTACCTCCTGGCGTTACAGTCGTGGTCAAAAGTTTTAAGAATGACCCAAGTGTTGATTTTCACAGTTTGCTGCTCCAGTGTTTTGAGATCTTTGTGTCAGATGTTTCTCTGGGATGCTGAAGTAGAATTACAAGCAGTTCAGAAGTTTCAAAGGCTTTTATTGACAACATGAAGTTTATGCACAAAGTCCATATTTGGCCCTTCTTTCTTTATCAGGACCTCTATAAATTCACCCTGGCAGGCTGGTAATCAGCCTCTGGGCTAAATCCTGACTGATGGCAGCTGCCCATTCTTGCAGAATCAGAATTGATGGTTTTTTTGTTTGTCCACCCGCCTCTTGAGGATTGACCAGAAGTTCTCAATGGGATTAAAGGTCTGGGGAGTTTCCTGGCTATAGACCCCAAATGTCGATGTTTTGTTCCCCGAGCCACTTAGTTGTCACTTTTGCCTTATGGCCCGGTGCTCCATCATGCTGGAATAGACATTGTGGGTCACCAAACTGTTCTTGGATGACTGCATGCATTACAAAATACATTCCAGAGGAAGGCGCGCTATAAACATTAACTCTTTGAGGGCTGAATATTTTTTCCAAAAAACAAAGTTTTTTGAAAAGCCCACAATGCACCAGTTTCACACATAAATCCACATGAAATGTCTGTCGCTACGTGCTGTGGCTGCTGTTGGCGCCTGTTTGGCATCTCTTGCAGCAGTGGCTGCACAGGGGCGGCTTAATGGCCAGCAGGAATGCATGGCACGCCGGCTACCTCTCTGTCTTTGCACAACGGGTGGGCGACGGTGGCAGTCGCAGTGTGATGCAATCTGGTTTGTACCTCTCGTCATCACAAGTGGTGGTCCTCCTAGGCGAACGCCGCTGTAAGCGTATCATCTACGTGTTCAGCACCACGATCAGCTGGGGACCGATAGGCTGATGCTGGTACCTCATTTTCATTTTCGATGTATATCTCCAGATCAATTGCATCAAACTCAGACTCCGAAAAGTCAGAGTGCGATTTCAGCGATAATACGTAAAACGTCCATGGAGAATTTTGCTTTGCACATATGCTTTAGTATCTCCAGATGTTTGCTTTTCGCTTCTTATGCACGCGCAGGGAATCGACGTCAAATCAACAAAGCTACGTAACTTTCCCTCAAGCAAAGAGAGTCGAACTAAAAAGTAAGGGCGGGTTTTGTCGAAATTTACAGCTGATTACCATCCTCTACCCCAGAATTTCGACAAAAGTCAGCATCAACCCTAAAAGAGTTAACACTGAAGTCTTGGATGATTATTTACATTTCAACCTGTCTTAGATGGGTAGCACTGTTCGCCCACCTTAACAAAAGGACAAGTTTCGGTCTTTCTGTCTGGCAACTGTGACCCTGTCATTCCAACAGATGGTGCGTCACAAACATTTGTAGTAATAAAATGCATAGAAGATGTCATTGCAACAGGTGGCACACCACAAGCATTAACACTGCTTTTAAGAATCCCATACCAAATGGCATATAACAGAGACATGCATTGCATTTGTAATTGTAATACACTTCATTACTACAAAAGTTTCTGATGTGCCATCTGTTGGAATGACAAATGCAATGCATTTCAAAATGTATTCCATTAGATGGTGCACTGCAAACATTCCTGTGGTCTACGTTGATTATTTTAGTTTTCAACCCATCTTAAATGGGCATCACAGCTAATTTCTAATAATGACTTAAGTAGATAGATAGATACTTTATTAATCCCAAGGGGAAATTCACATAATCCAGCAGCAGTATACTGATACAAAGAAACAATATTAAATTTAAATAGTAATAAAAATGAAAAGAATTAAAATAAAATTAATGTTCGCATTTACTCCCCGGGTGGAATTGAAGAGTCGCATAGTGTGGGGAGGAACGATCTCCTCAGTCTGTCAGTGGAGCAGGACGGTGACAAAAGTCTGTCACTGAAGCTACTCCTCTGTCTGGAGATGACACTGTTCAGTGGATGCAGTGGATTCTTCATGATTGACAGGAGTTTGCTTAGTGCCCGTCGCTCTGCCACAGATGTTAAACTGTCCAACTTTAATCCTACAATGGAGCCTGCCTTCTTAACAAGTTTGTCCAGGCGTGAGGTGTCCCTCTTCTTTATGCTGCCTCCCCAGCACACCACCGCGTAGAAGAGGGCACTCGCCACAACTGTCTGGTAGAACATCTGCAGCATCTTACTGCAGATGTTGAAGGATGCCAACCTTCTCAGAAAATATAGTCTGCTCTGAGCTTTCTTACATAGAGCATCAGTATTGGCAGTCCAGTCCAATTTGTCATCCAGCTGCACTCCCAGATATTTAAAGGTCTGCACCCTCTGCACAGTCACCTCTGATGATCACGGGGTCCATGAGGGGTCTGGGCCTCCTAAAATCCACCACCAGCTCCTTGGTCTTGCTGGTGTTAAGGTGTAAGTGGTTTGAGTCACACCATTTAACAAAGTCTTTGATTAGCTTCCTGTACTCCTCCTCCTGCCCTCTCCTGATGCAGCCCACCATAGCAGTGTCATCAGCGAACTTTTGCACGTGGCAGGACTCCGAGTCATATTATTTTCCGAGTCGTATTATTATTTTTTATTTTTTTTAATGCTATAATTTTCTGTTTTACGTCCACTTTGTCACTGTTGGAATTTATTTGCGTCTTTTTCTGAAATCACTTTGTTTTGTGATACTGTTCTTATGCTGTCACCATGGTAATCGAGGTTTGCCGTGATGAGGTATAAGGGTCACACCTTTCACTTTAACCACTGGCTCTTAGCACTCTCACCCACTCACTCTTTTTTGTTTTTTTGTATTTGATTAAAGATCGGCTCAAATTCCTGGTTTTAGAACTTAGCGTGTTTCCTGACTTGCATTTCATCTTCTGATCGTCACATCAAATTATTAACCTTAAGACAGACAGGCGTGCCACGTGTATGGAATATCATTGCTCAAATCTCGCCCTTCCTCAGTCACTGGCGCTGTCCCCTTACTCAAGTCAAGTCAAGTGACCTTACTGTCATAGCATCCATACCCCATATTGCAGCATCCGGTGGCACTAATTCATAAACACAGCACAAGTGCAAGGCGGGTAAAGAACTATACAGGGGGTCCTTGGGTTTACGACACAGTTCTGTGCCTACAACAGTGATGTAACCCGAATTTTGAGTGTAGGTTGAAACACACCCTAGCCTAAGTCACTTACCTATCCTAACACATTTGCAAAATAATAATCTAGAACGTAAAAACGGGCGGCACGGTGGCACAGCAGGTAGCGCTGCTGCCTCACAGTAAGGAGACCCGGGTTCGCTTCCTGGATGTTCTCCCCGTGTCTGCGTGGGGTTTCTTCCCACAGTCCAAAGAAATGCAGGTGAGGTGCATTGGTGATCCTAAATTGTCCCTATTGTGTGCTTGGTGTGTGTGTGCCCTGCGGTGGGCTGGTGCCCTGCCCAGGGTTTGTTCCTGCCCTGTATTGGCTTGGATTAGCTCCAGCAGACCCCTGTGACCCTGTAGTTAGGATTAGTGGGTTGGATGGATAGAACATAAAAACACAACTAAGCCAAAGGAAAAGGGAATAAATATACTGCACTGTAGTAACAGAAAAAATGACAAAAAATGAGTGTCAAAATCTTCTGATCTTTTTACAATGTCTAATTTCACTTCCATTGTGATGGCTTCCCTCTTCTTCGAAGCACTACCATCTGAAGACTCTGACTTTTGTTTAGGAGCCATGATGAGGGCCAAAACGTCACCAAACAAAGCAACACAAGCTGCACACGCAATCAAACTAGTTCACCAACTTCCTCTCTCATACGCCACGTTACTGCGTATTCTTCCTCTGCATGCAACCAAACTAGTTTGCCCACGTAGTCTGTAAGTACGACACTAATAGCGTAAACCGAAACACTCACGTCTCCATTTTTTTTACGTTTTTATAGGAGTGAGCGTTGTAAACTTGAAACGTCGTATGTCGAGATGTTGTAACCCGAGGACCCCCCTGTACTACACTAGAAATAGATAAATAAATACAGAAATAACAGGTAGGTGAATAGATAGTGTAGCCAGCAGGGGGCGCTGCAGCACCCCTAACTCCCAACACAATGGTACGGACACCAGCGTTATTTCAAAGTTTAATCCCATGAACTCCTTGTACACAAAGGTTTCAAAGAATACAATTTTAACTGCTTGTTTTTGTAACGCCTTGTCTGCGTCTCTCTCACGTCGCCTGGTTTATTTTCAGTATGACCAGTCGATTTATTGATTTGATTTACTTTGTTAATCCCTGAAGGGAAATCGTCTTCTCAATTCTGCATAAGCTTTGGAGGGGTCAGAGTGTAGCCATCTTCAGCTCCTGCTCGTTTTTTGGGGGTCTTGTCCCCTTAAGTTTTCTCTTCAGCATACAGAAGGCCTGCTCAGTTGGATTGAAATTGGGTGACTGGCTTGGCCATTCGAGAGTTTTCCATCTTTTTTTTTTTTCTTACCATTGTGCAGCGCCCCCTGGGGCAATTTTCAAGTTAGGGTGCCCTGTTGGTTGAACTGTTGCAAGGCATGTGGTGGGTACGGGGCATCACAGATGGCATCAGAATAACATCACGAGAGTTATTTGGGCTTAACGTTGTCCAGCAGATCTTTACCTGTCACACTGAGGCTGACTCGGGCTTCACCGTATTTATAAAGACTTGCGAGTCACGCCTGGGGCTGGCGCCAACGAGGTCAATCGGGTTCTGTTAATGGAGCATCCTTTGAATAGTTAGAGTTTGGTGCTGCATTGTCACCTGCTGCACCTGGGTCCCAATCCGGGGGTCTCACATTGTGGTGGGCGTGGCAGTGCCCTGTAATCAGCGCCAGCTCCCACTGTGTATTGATTAAGATTTGGTCTGCCTCAGTGTCAAAAGGGGAGACTTTCATTGGCTGATGGCACCACAGTTACTTTGTGAGAGGTGTATTGGGTGCTTTTAGGGGGTCTTATACCGTGTCCTCCTCCATAATGTGTGCAACAAAGACTCATTTTTCTTTGATCTCCCCCTCTGCTCCACAGCTGAAAGTCCCAAATCCAACACTTTTGTGATTAAAGTGCACACGGCAGACTTTCATTTAAGGGGATTTCCAGGCATTTCGGTCCCGCCAGCACTTATTCTAATTTATCCCCCCATTTCAGGTCCCCATAATGTTTGGACACAGCAATGGCAGGTCTGTTAAAGCCATTGTCATCTTTAGTCCCTTGTCACATATTCCAGCATGCAATGATGGCTTGAAGTCTGCGATTCACAGACATCACCAGGTGCTGAGGGTCTTCTCTGGTGATGCAGCCATCTTCCTGCATCCTGCTTGTTTTCGGGGGGGTCTTGTCTCCTCAGGTTTTCTCTTCAGCATATGGAAGGCCTGCTTATTTGGATTTAAATCATCTGACTGGCTTGGCCATTCTAGAATCTTCTATTTTTTACCTTTTGTGTGGCCTCACCAGTGTGTTTGGCTTATTATCTTGTTGGTGGATGAAGTGCCGTCCACTGAGTTTGGTGGCATCTGCTGGAACTCGAGCAGATCAGATGTTTCCACACACCTCAGATTTCATTGTGCCGCTGCCGTCAGCCGTTCCATCGTCAGTGAAGAGACGTGTGACTGGACCTGTGGCAGCTATAAAGCACGGCCACGTTTAACAGATGAGGTGGTCTGCTTTAGCAGTTCCTCTTCGTTTCCACACTGATGAGATTCATCTTTGTCTCCTTGGTCCACAAGATCTTTTCCCAGAATTCTGCAAGCTCTTTGAAGTCACAAATTGTAATCTGGCCGTCCTGTTTTTGTGGTCTCCATGCCGCAGTGTGGCCTCTGTGTTTTCTGTTCGTGACGTCTTCTGCTGGTTAGTCGTCTCTGACACGTCCACATCGGACCCCCTGTAGTCCGTTTCTGGTCTGTCAGACAGATGTTTGGGGTCTTTTTCTTGACCATAGTGAGGATTCTTCTGCCCTCAGCAGTGGAGGTCGTCCTTGGCCCCACCAGTCCCTTTGTGATTACTGAGCCCACCAGTGTGTTCTTTCTTCTTCATGAGAGTCCAGTCAGTTGATTTCAGTCATCCTAAGGTGTCACCGACTGTCCCTGATGGTTTGATTCTCATGTTTCAGCCTCATGACTGGCACAGCTCCTGTCCTCATGTACGACAATGGCAGCTATGGATTCCAAAGGGTAGAAGCAAACCGAGGGGTCAGATGAAGCCAGGAAACCCACCTGGGATGCCAATTGTCCCAAACATTGTGGTGCCCTGAATTAAAAAAAAAAAAAAAGTGTTGTGTGACCAAAATGTCTACAAATCCCCTTCAAAGTCTGCACTTTAATCACAAGGTCTGAAGTGTTGGGTTTGTGATGTTAAACTGTGGAGCAGAGGGGCACATCAAGAACGTCCCCAACATTGTAAACTGAGAGAGAGTGACAGATACCGTATATCTTCCAATAGTAGCCCCGGCGTTTATTCAAAAAATTATTCGGACGGCCCAGCGTTTAAAAGAGACCGGCGGTTGTTGGAGACCGGCTATTATTCGCCTCACAGATGGAATGGCAATGGGTAAACGGGGTTCATTTGGCAGTAAAATACGGTATGGTACCGTATTTATGGTCACAAAATGTAGGCAACAACACGGGATGAACATTTCAGTCATTTAATGAAATTATCAGTACAGCAGTACGGTCTTATTAAAGCAGTATACAGTACGGTACTAGCGTAAGCATGAAAAACAGGTACGGTAGACATCAAACTTTCTTGCCAATGATGCCACCAGCACTGGCCTGCATCAGTCCGAATTTCGCACGAAAGCGCTCATCAGCCCGACAAGTCCCCTGCGGAACATAAGGAAATGCAATAAGCTCCAAACTAACGCATATACGTATACGTTACAACATGAGACTGGATAAGATACAATAAAGTACAGTACTTACCATCGACTCGTCGTCTGAATAGGTAATGATTGCTTCGTTATTTGCGAGTTCTTCTTCATCTTCCTCTTCTTGTGATGGCAATACAGGTGCTCCCATTGCTTGTTGTCGCGCAGGATTAACGTGTCAAAGATGGCATTTTCATGTTCTTCCCGCCACCTCTGCCCGCCCTGTGGGGTTATGATTGACGTGGAGACGAAAGGGCAAAATGTACACAAAGAAATTTCTTTTTGACTTTCTCGCTTCCTCGATAGCATCCGACGACAAAACATTTTTGACACGAAAAGGTACTCACCGTATGATTCACTGCAGGAGGGCGGTAGCCCAGGTGGTACGAAAAGAGGATTAGCGTACGAAAAAGGCGATCGGCGTTTAGTACAGACCGGCGTCTATTTGTCGTGACATCTCTTCAAACCCGGCGTTTATTGGAAACGGGCGTCAATAAGAAGCCGGCCACTACTAGAAGATATACGGTATGCTTGTTTATAGTGGCAGTGGAGTGTGGTGACAGGCTGCAAAGGGTACCAAAGGGTAGAAACAAGCCGAAGAATCGAATGAAGCCCTGAAGCACAAACGTCTGTGTCACCGATTGTCCCAAACATTATGGGGACCGTGTAGTTAAAGTGTTGTGTGAATGAAATGTGCGCCAATCCCCCCCCTAAATGAAAGCCTGCAGTGTTTAATCGTGACGTCTGAAGTGTTTGATTTGTGATTTTAAACTGTCGGAGCACATCAAGGAACAATGGGGTCTTTGCCCCCAGACATTACAGAGGGCGCTGTAGCTCTTCCCTTTCCTAATTGATCTTCTCCGTGTGTGCATTAAATTTGTGGAATCGATGAAAAAAACTGACCGCACCACAAATTAACGTTGGCACTTAAAGACCACTGGGGTGGGTGGAGGTGCCACCTTCGATAGCCATTGTTGTTGTTGTTGAATGTGCAGATGATGAAACGTCAGCTGATCTGACTGTAGTCGTGAGGTCGCAGGGAACGCCGTGACTGACGCACACAGAGGGCGACCCGGCCAGGACACGAGAACACGGCCCGCGTGCTGTGAGTTGGAACAACGGCTACGCGCCATCACGCTTGTGATTTAAAAAAAAAAAGAAAAAATGTTTTCCAAGATGTGACTGCACTCTGTGGAAGTGTTGGCCTGGTGTGTTCATACCAGCTTCTCGGCTGCACTTGTTTATCATGTCTGTCGGGCCGCCTGCCTGCTTGGCACCCACCGCTCATGAAGCCACCACATTCTGATGCTGGCTAACAAAGTGAACTGTTAGCCTCAAATCCAATGACGTCAACACTTCAGTAAGTCAGAGGCCCGCGTTCAGATACACTTGCAGTGGTTGGTTTCTGTTACAAGAATCCAATCTTAGTATTGTTTAAAAAAAAAAAAAGCATCAATAATATTTTCAAGATGCTGCTGGAAGTCCAAAACATTGGCACGCAGAGATGGCACTATTGTCAGCGGCGCAGCAAGCATCAGTATAAAAACGGCTTAGAATTTAATTTATGTCTTGTTGGGCTGAAAAAAAAGGAACATCAGTAATTTGACATACGAGCCTTCAGACCATCAAGGCACCCTCCTTGTACAGCAACATTAACAGAGTGGCATCAACACTCGGTGGCATCAACACTCGACTGGACTGAACACAGAAACAGTGAAAGCAAACCAGAAAGCTGATTTGGGAATCACACGGTGACCTCACAGCTGAGGCCATACAGCACATTTGCAGTGGCTTATGGGTAGGTCAAACATGGCACATGGCACAGTCTAGTTGAGGCCAAGGTCCAACGATAGACAGACAGTTATAAAAGGTGCTATAAACATGATAGATAGATAGCACCTTACACATCTATGTATTATATCGTGTCTTTCATATCTGTCTATTGTGAACGGAACCCGGGCACAGACAGGCAGACATGTTGCAATTCCACCACCACACATTTATTTACAATACTATTTACAATTCAAAGTGCACACAAACCCCTTCAAGTCCCCTAAAGTCCAGGCCTCTCTCACACGTTGCCTTTCTTCGGGCCGCCTCCACTCTCGCTCCTCCTGCTTCGTCCTGCTTCCACCCGACTCCAGCCTCGAATGAAGGGAGGTGGCCCCTTTTATCCACACCCGGATGTGCTCCAAGTGCTTCCCGGCAATCTCCCGCCGCCATGCCCCAGTGTGGCGGAAGTGCCTGCTGTACTCCCGGAAGCACTCCGGGTGTCCCTGCCTCTGAGGTCCAGGGTTCCCAAGGCATCTGGGCGCCCCCTGGCGGTGACCACGGGCCCCTACAGGGTTGGGCTTCCAAGCCCACTACCCATGGTCCTCAAAGGAACCAGGGTGGCAACCCCCACGTGGTCCGAGGTGGGCGCACGCTCTCTTCCGGTCCTCCAAGGCGTCCCAGCCGGGTCGTCGACCCTGGCATCCCTGACACTATCTATTATATATATAGCAACTTACAAATCTATCTATTTCAGATTGATAGATGTGAAAGGCACTATATAACAGGTAGATAGATCTATCTATCTACATATTATATGATACTGTCTATCTTATTTAGCAAAATGATGATCTGCACAAGTCAACATCCAGAGATATATATATAGCACTTTACATATCTATCTACCTATCTATCTCTTATGTATATAGCACCTTACATATATATCTATCTATTATGTATATAGCACCTTTCATATATATCTGTCTATTATGCATATAGCACCTTATATATCTATTATATAGTGCCTTTCATATCTAGCTATCTAGTATGTATATAGCACTTCACATAAGAGATATATATATATATAGCACTTTACATATCTATCTACCTATCTATCTCGTATGTATATAGCACCTTACATATATATCTATTATATAATGACTTTCATATCTGTCTATCTGTTATATATATATATATATATATATATATAGCACCTTACATATCTATCTATCAGATCACACCTTACATATCTAACTATCTATCTATCTATGTAATAGATAAATTTGTAAGTTGTTATATAGTAGTTAGGATATAGCGGGTTGGATAGTGGATGGATATATACATATTAAATAGACAGATATGAAAGGCACTATATAATACATAAATATGTAAGGATCTATCTAGATAGATATGTAAGGCGCTATATATATAAAGGACAGATATGAAAGGCACTATAAAACAGATATATATGTAAAATGCCATATACATAATAGACAGATATGAAAGGCACTTTATAACTATCCAGCTGTCTGTCTGTCTGTCTGTCCAGTCGCCACTAAATGACGTCTCCTTCCGGAAGTCCCGGGGTTTTATTGGCAGGCTGGACCTGAAGGGGCGGGGTCAAATGCTCTCACTGGGCACTGTGGAGAAAGAAGGCGATGCCAGTGTCAGCAGCAGCGCCCCCTGTCGTTTCGTCTGAGGTTCGACTGGGGGTCTTCTACAGGTAGGTATTAACGGTGCGAAACCTCCGCTAATCTTTTGGATGCTTCGGTCTCTTTCGGTGACGTCTTCACATTAAATGTTCCTCTTTGATCGCTGACAAAGTGGCCAGGGGACGGGGTGTCCGCCCTGACTAAGACGTAACTGTGTACGGTGTGTTCTGCCAACGTCTTCATTCTAATTGACCCTTTAAAGTCAGTCCAATAAAAAGTCCGAGGTGTGACGGCCGGGCTATGAGTGACTGCACGCTTCTGCCGAAATGCCGGTTCCCAGCACGCGTTCCAAATGGACTTTGAAACACAAAAAGCCAAAAGTTCTCTTCATTCCACTGCACTCTTTGAAGAGGGGCGGGGGTGTCGGGGGGCTGAAATGATTGCAATGCCCAGGGACTGAAACGATATAGCTGCTTATTAGTTAACTATGATGAGCAGACCACCAGAGTAGTGACAACTGATGCAGCTGCCTCCAGGCTAAAACAAAGGTTCGCGTATTACACAAGCAATTTCGCTGTTTTCTAAACATGTTGCCAAGACAGTGGGAGCTGGCAGCCGAACCTCATGCTTTACGTTTCTATTTTTATTGATTTCTTTATTTATTTTGCAGATTAGAAGTCACCGAAGATTCTGGACTTTTTGTGTGTGTGTGTGTCGTCTATGAACTCCGAGCTTCCTCATAAATTCCTTTAGGCACTCTAACGTGTATTCATGGATACCTTATCCGAGAAGATTACAAACACAAATCACCCCGACAATAGGGCCGTTAAGCGGCCGCACTCTCACACGGGCGCGCTGCGCAATTGTGCCTACGCCGGCTACCCCATGAGAAGGATTGATGCAGCAGTCAAGGAGAAGAAAAGGGAAAAAAGGGCCAGGTTGAGAATAGATTATCTAAAGAGAGTTTTAAAAAAAGAAAAGAAAAAGGGGGAGCCGGAGAGCGGGGGTGGGGTTGGTGGGAGATGGGGGAGATTGCGCGGGGGCTTTAGTCTCGTTTGGGTTTTCAGCTGCTGCACAGTAAAGAAGATAATTAACTTTGCAATTCTTTGTGTTTTTCATTTGACTGCAGGGAGGAGATGAAAGAGGACTTTTAAGCCTTGCATTCCATCCCAATTATAAGAAAAATGGAAAGCTCTACGTCTCCTATACCACCAACCAAGAGAGGTGGGCCATGGGACCGCACGACCACATTCTTAGAGTTGTGGAATACACGGTGTCCAGGTACACGAGCATTTGGTACACTTTATTGCATTAGCTGTCCCTTTGCTGAATGCCAAAATGTCTCCTCAGCCCGAGTCACAGGGCGTAATGTCAGGTGGCACTTAAGTTAATACACGCTGTGATGGGGCAATCGTTGGATTTCACTTTTGGATGTGTAATGTTTCTGAAGTTTCTGCTTCTTTCCATTCCAATTGCTTTGCCCACATTTATTTCCCCGCCAGCTTCCCCACACCCCTCCTCAGGAAAAGGTGGGCTTGGAAAATAGATTGGTGGGTGAGTGGATGGATAAGGGATTTATTACAGCTATAAAAAAGGTATTCACACAGAGTGATCTTGGGCTTTTACTGTTGTGGTGCACCTGTCCGACAGTAACAACCCTTGGGCTGCTATGATTCACCCCCTTTGGAAGTTTTCATGTTTTATTGTTATACAGCATAAAATCCCAAAGGATTCAATTTGGCTTTTTGATCAACTAGAAAAAGTCTCGTTAAAGCCAATGCCAGCAGCCATAATGCCACCTGCACTTCAGAATAGGTCATCTACCTGAAGCTTCCATCTATTGGAGTGTATTTGGTATTGCATGCAGAAATAAAATGCATTGCATTTGATATTCCAAAAGATGAAGCATCAGAAACATTTGTTGTAACAAAATTGCATTATTACACATATTTATGATTCGCCATCTGTTCGAATGACCAATGCAATGCGTAAGTCTCTGCTATGTGCCATTATAAAAGGTATCATTATTATTATTTGTTAAGGAATTCATATAAGCAGTGTTAATGTTTGTGATGCACC
Organism: Polypterus senegalus; assembly: GCF_016835505.1. NCBI lineage: Eukaryota > Metazoa > Chordata > Cladistia > Polypteriformes > Polypteridae > Polypterus > Polypterus senegalus. The sequence continues at coordinate 5,832,898 of NC_053157.1, read as the reverse complement.
ATCTGTTGGAATGACAAATGCAATGTGTATGTCTGCTTTATGTACCATCCATCCATCCATTATCCAACCTGCTATATCCTAACTACAGAGCCAATCCCAGCCAACACAGGGTGCAAGGCAGGAAACAAACCCCGGGCAGGGTGCCAGCCCACCGCAGATTATGTGCCAGTATAAAATGTATTATCATTATTATTTAGTAAGGAATTCATATAAGCAGTGTTAATGTTTGTGATGCACCATCTGTTGGAATGACAAATGCAATGTGTATGTCTGCATTATGTGCCATTATAAAATGTATTATTATTATTATTATTATTATTATTATTATTATTATTATTATTATTTAGTAAGGAATTCATAAAAGCAGTGTTAATGTTTGTGCCAGCATCCCCTCCCTTTGTCCCAAAGCCATGCCCAATATAAAATGTATTATTATTATTTGTTAGGGAATTCATGAAAGCAGTGTTGATGTTTATGATGTACCATCTGTTGGAATGATAGATGCAATGCATATGTCTCAGTTACATGACATTACAAAATTATTATTATTATTATTATTATTAGTAGTAGTAGTAGTAGTATTATTAGTAGTAGTAGTAGTAGGTAGGGAGTTCATAAAAGCAGTGTTAATATTCGTGATGCGCCATCTAGAAGCAATGCATATGTCTCAGTTACATGACATTATAAAATGTATTATTATTATTATTATTATTAGACAGAGAATTCATTAAAACAGTGTTAATATGTGTGATGCGCCATCTGTTGGAATGATGATTGCAACACTTATGTCTACATTATGTGTAGGAAGTACAAATTTAACACACATTTTAATGGAAAGTGTTGCTCACAGGGTACAGCAACATGTTTTGCACCAGCATCCCCTTCCTTTATCCCAAAGCCTCTCCCATTATAAAAAATATTATTATTTGGTAGGGAATTCATAAAAGCAGTGTTAAAGTTTTTGATGCTCCATCTGTTGGAATGAAAAATGCAATACATATGTCTCCATTATGTGTCATTATAAAATGTATTATTATTATTATTATTATTATTATTATTATTATTTTGTATGGAATTCATGAAAGCATCTGTTGGAATGACAAATGCAATGCATATGTCTCAGTTATATGCCATTTGGTATGAGATTTGTATTTGATTTAGTGGGTTGAAGAGTTTTAAGTTTGTTTGAGTGATATGCCAGAATACACTGAAGCCATCAATCTATGTTACATAGTACCAATATTAGAATTCAGCATCACAAGATTCATAAAAGTTTAAGTAAATCATTAGAATAAACTCCAGTTCATATGCAGAGTAAAATTTAAAGTCTGCAGTGCTGGCAGACACCAGGGGGCACTTGGAAAACTCCAGACAAGAAGAATCAGCCGGTCTGCTCCTTCACCACGGTGGGGTTGTGAGCTGTCAGTCCACCCACCCATCCATCTCATGAGGTGAACACGGACACACGAGTGAAACACAACTGCAGCCATCGTGAAGCTGGATGCTGCATAATTTGGAATTTTTTGTTGTAGACGAGAAGGTCGCATCCATTATTCTTGCCTAGAAATCGGAGCTTTCACGTTCGTCTGGAGCAAAGTAAGCCGAAACAACAGACTAATGGAGGCATTGTTTGTTTGAGGGTCTGGTTTAATTACTTGAAATGGTGCCCAGGCAATCCAGTCGAGCTGGGGTACTTCAGTGAGCACTTGTGCAACAATGAAGACACTTGGAGAGACTGATGAAGAAGAATGGCTTCAGGATTTAGAAGTGCGGGCCAATAATTGCTTTCTTTGGGTGGGCATGGTGTTAGGATAGGTAGACAGATGCAGGGGTTTGAGAAGGTCTTGAGACCCCTTCTCTTTCTGCACACATTATCGTGCTGTTAATTTAACTTGAAATGGAAACATTTGCCATTTTCGCCCACTGACCCACACTGGACCATCTGTAATGGCCGAGTGAAGTCATGTTTTCAGAAAGGTTTGTTAAATTTATTAAAATTACAAAACTGAAATCTCTCATCCATAGAAGTATTCAGACCCCTGAGTCGGTTCTTTGTAGGAGCCCCTTTGGCAGGAATTCCAGATTTGAACCTTCTTGGCATCAGGTCTCTACAAGCTTTACATCCACACCTGGATTTAAGCAATTCATCCCATTCTTCCTCACAGATGCTCTGAAGCTCCATTAGAGTGGATTGGAAATGTCAGTTAGCTGCCATCTTCGGGTCCCTATGCACATGTTAAACGGGGTTTAAGTCCGGACCACTCAATGGCAGACACAGATTTGACCTAGACCCCAGCGTTGTCTTGGCTTAGGGTCATTGTTGTGCTAAAAGGTGAACCGTCGCCCCAGTCTGAGGTGGCATGCACTCTGGAGCAGGTTCTCTTCAAGGACCCTTCTGAGATGGTCTGTATTCATCCTCCCCTCAATTCTGACCAGTCTGCCTGTCCCCGTACCCCCATAGCATGATGGTGCCACTTATCATGCTTCATCATAGGGAAGAGTATTAGGCTGGTGATGAGCAGAGCTGGGTCTCCACCTGACTAAGTCTTTGGAGTTCTGCCCACCCATAGGAGATCAATTTTAGTTCTTCCAGACCAGAGAGTCCCAGTGGATTATCATTCAGTAGGCCAGAGGTGGACTTCAGTCAAGTTCTAGAAGCATCTCAAGGTGGGGTGGGAGGCACCTGAGCACAGTTTGGAGGGCCACAGCAAAAGGGTCGGAATTTTTCTAAGGAGGAGAGATTTCAGGTTGGGATTTTTAATCGATTTACAAACTGTTTCCAGTCACACGTTCTCACTTTATGGGTATGGAGTTAAAATTGGTGGGCCAAAATGGCAAATGTATCCATTTCAAATGAAATCTACGACCCTGAAGATTTTCAGAATCCTCTGTAGCTACCCAGACATGAATACGAGGCTGTGGAGCAGCTTTGGTCTCGGACATCTGTATACTTTGATATCTAATCACAAATCCATCCCCAGAGTTTTAAAAGCACTTTGAGCATGGGAAAGGCGCTATATAAATAAAATGCACTACTATTATTATTATTAATGTTCAACCTATTTCAGCTTCAGTTGGGTGGCCTCTTTAATAAGGTTTTGAGCTGATAAACACAAAGAATGTTGATTTTATTTGCTACCGCTTGACCCCCAGAACCTTCATGGATGGTGACTGTGACGGTGCGAGGCCCTCATTCTGCGTCCACCGGTGATGGCGCTCTTCCATTGAAGTCTTGATTATGTCTGTTCTCTTCAAGCAGCAGATGCTCTTTCTGTAGTCAAGACCCGCTCACCCTTCCATTATTAGATCCGGTCGTTCCCTTCCTGCCAAGTTACGTAAATTCTTTACATTTCGACTTCAACGCTTCACCCTTTTCCTGTGAATTCTTGAAGCTCTGTGCCCAGTTTCCTCGTTCTGCTTTTCTTTATATTTTTCTGTTTTATTGTCTCCAGTGTACTAGGGTGTTGTACTGTGTTAGCCATTATGGATGTAATGAGAAGTGATGTAAGCCGACGTTGCCCAATAGAAGGTGTCGTTTTGCTTGAACTCCATTTATTGGCTAACGTTGCCCAATAGAAGGTGTCGTTTTGCTTCCCTTCTCTCATTGTCCCCAGTGTACAGTCACGACGCCCAGTGTTGCCCAATTGGGTCATTTATGGGGAAAAAAAAATTGACTTTCACAGGCTGCAGTCTTTTGGGTTACATCATTTAAAAAAACAGTGAGGTGTTTTGATAGGGTGGTGCAGTAGGTAGCGTATGTTCACTTTCCGGGTCCTCCCTGTGTGGAGTTTGCATGTTCTCCCCGTGTCTGCGTGAGTTTCCTCCCACAGTCCAAAGAGATGCAGGTTAGGTGCATTGGCAATTCTAGATTGTCCCTGGTGTGTGCTTGGTGCGTGCCCTGCGGTGGGCTGGCACCCTGCCCGGGGTTTGTTCCCTGCCTTGCACCCTGTGTTGGCTGGGATTGGCTCCAGCAGACCCCCGTGACCCTGTAGTTTGGATATAGCGGGTTAGATAATGGATGGATAGTATTTTGACATTTTATTTGTTTTCATCCATTTGGCACCCCTTCTGCTGCTTATTCACACTTGTATCTGTTCTTTACCATTGTAAAATACCCCCAGTGTATGATGGTATATACCCATTCTCTCACTCTGAAATATCTCTAAAAGGACCCCCCCACACACACACACACACACATAACTTAGGCTTTGGTATGTACCTAGTCCTCTCACTCTGACACCAGCATTTTGTGATCTTTCATTTGGTCCACCTCAGGCATTGTGCAGTATCTCTGTTTTTAAGCAATCATTGAGTTATACATTTTTTAGGAACCTGGCAGGCCTGAGTTGGCCCCTTGTATCCTAATGTTCCATATCCGTGGATTCACCTTATCACAGTTCAAAAATATTGGGGAAAAAAAAAAAAAAAATCTAGAAACATCCAAAAATCAAAATATGATTTTGCCACACGCTAAGCTGACAGATGCAGTAATGACAGCTCCACAAAAAGGAAAATTCAGGGTGCCAACCAGGTCATCCAGTTTAATGTCTGTAAGTCCAACCAAAAACAAACACCCTTGGGTGTACAAACCCTCCAAATACTCAAATAAGGAATACACCAAATAAATTAGGTTGGTAAGCCACTGGTGTGTGGTTAGTTTATCAGGAGCTCCGACTGGTGGGTAAGCTCTTTGCCCAAAGTCACTCCTCCATCCAGAAAGCCGAAGCTTTTATGGAGAGTGAACTAGAAAGGGGCGGAGTCAATCACCTTCACTGGGTGTTTTCTCAGCACTGTGGAGAGAGAGAGAGATGACAATGTTAGTGATGGCGCCCCCTCTCGTGTGTATTCTTATTGCATTACATACCTCGACAGGCCCTGTGAGGATGTCATCTGATGCACAAGTGTGGCAAGTTGAGTGAAGTTGTGTCGGCCTACCCTGCTGTAGCCTCCTGCCATTACACCCATCCTCAGTCTCTCTCCAGCACTCATTGTTTGAGCATTGCTCACTATGTGTCTTTGTTCCAATAGATAGATAGATATGAAAGGCACTATATAACAAATAGATAGGTATTATGAAAGGCACCATATAATGAATAGATGGATAGATAGATAGTATGAAAGGCACTATATAATGGATAGATAAATGGAAAGTTGTAAAGGCATTATATAATAGATAGATAGATAGAAGGTATGAAAGGCAACATACCTCCAAAGATTACTATATCTAGATCTATATCTATATCTATATCTATATCTATCTATATCTATCTATCTATCTATATCTATCTATATATCTATATCTGTATATATATATATATATGTGTATGTGTATATATATGTATATATATGTATATATATATGTATATATATGTGTATATATATGTATATATATATGTGTATATATATGTATATGTAAAAGATAGATATGTAAGGTGCCTGCTACATACATAATAGATAGATAGTATGTAAGGCACTATATGATAGACAGATACTGTCAAAGGCACTATATAATGGCTAGATATATAGAAATGGAAGGCACTATATAATAGATAGTGTCAAAGGCACTTTAAAATGGATAGACAGAAAGTTTGAAAGGCATTATATAATAGATAGATATGTAAGGCACTATATATAAAAAAGATAGATAGATATGTACGGTGCTATATACATAATAGACAGAATGAAATGCACTATATAATAGATAGATAGATAGAAAGTTTGAAAGGCACTATATAATAGATAAATAGTGTCAAACGCACTTTATAATGGATAGATACATAGAAATGAAAGGCACTATATAATAGATAGAAGGTGAGAAAGGCACCATAGCTCCACAGATCCTGATATTAATATTATGTCAGCGTCTGCAATCACAACCTGGTCATCAGACGTGGATGATCCCTGTGACGTTCTGTGACTGTGGACATCTCTCCATTCCTGCCCGTCCCCTCACTGCGCTCTTTCCTTTTTAAGAATCCCAGCCCAGATCAGTTTTATTAGAAAGAACAACAAAGTTCCCTGCTTGACATGTGTGCTCCTTTAATTGCTAAAGCCTCCTAAATTCCTCTCTGCATTCCTTTGTGTTAGAAAAAATGTCAACCAGGTGGATCAAAGAACAATGAGAGTGCTGCTGGAGGTAGCGGAGCTGCACAGAAAGCACCTGGGAGGACAGCTGCTCTTTGGCCCGGATGGCTTCCTGCATATTTTCCTTGGTGATGGGATGATCACTCTTGATGACATGGAAGAGATGGACGGATTAAGGTAAGCAAGTTACTGTGCATCCACTCCCTGAGCAAATTCTTGGGAACACAGCAGTACTACTGTGTAGGACCTCCTTAAAAACGGCCTCGGCTCTTTGTGGCACGGAGTCTACAAGATGTTAAACATTCCTTTGAGGTGATGCACTGTGGGGTGAAAGGTCAGGTCTGTAAGCCAGTAGTAAGACCAGCAATACTATATGGAGATGAGACACGGACAGTGAAGAAGGCACAGGAGAAGAAGTTGGCTGTGCCAGAAATGAGGATGTAGAGATGTGTGGAGTTACAACAAACGGACAGAATAAGAGATGAGAGAATCAAAAGTGGGAGAAGACGTCTAAGAAAGTACAGGAAAGTAGGATGAGTTGGTATGGACATGTGATGATGAGAGACAAGGAATGATGTGGGCAAAAGACTGATGGGAGTTGAAGTCCAGGTTAAAAGAAAGTGAGGGAGGCCAAAGTGGAGCTGGATAGAGAAAGTAGAAGATCTGAAGGAAAAGAGTCTGACTGAGGAGGAGGAGCAGAAGAAGATTAATCAAGCACATGGACCCTTCGTGGAAGAAGAAGAAAAAGTTCACATGATCACATCACACGCTATCTGTTGATGTGTCAGCTGCGAATCTCCTGTTCCACCTCATCCCACTGATGACCATTGACCTCCTTTGTCATCTTCATTAGACCAGTTGGCTTTGTGAGACAATACATTAATATCCTGGAAGTAGCCTTTAGAAGATGAATAAACTGAGGCCATGATGTGTTGCCTTGCACGTGGTGAGCAGCACGTTGAAAACAACAAGGTAATCAAAGTCAGGTGAAGCAATCGTGTTGTTGTGTATATATAAGACAATCTTGTCCTTCAAGACTGAAGCAGCTAGGAGAATAGCAACACCACATCACACATTTGAACTGGCCAAAGCTGTGAGGCCTTCACACTAACCACCACGCCGCCATGCATCCTAAGCATGCCTGCACTGCATTATTAAATGACTCTTTATCGAGCTAAATTAAGACAGTTATTCCGTCTGTGCTTTTCTAATTCTTCTCCCTGTCTTGTGTTCAGTGATTTTACAGGGTCTCTCCTGCGTGTAGACGTTGACACAGAATGCTGCAATGCGCCATATTCTATTCCACGGAGTAACCCCTACTTCAACAGCACCAATCAACCCCCCGAAATATTTGCACATGGACTTCACAATCCAGGCAGGTAAGTGAAGAAGATTTTAAATCTAAAAAAACAAAAAGTGATTTGCAGTCAATTAAGTGAGGTCCGTATAGGACGGGTTTGAAACCTAATTAATGCAGCCCTTAATAATAGCTTTTGCAGGGCACCATCTACTGGAATGTCTAATGCATGCAGTAAAAATATGCATTGCATTTGACACTCCAACAGATGGTGCATGTAGTAATAAAATGAATTGCTACAAATGTTTCTGATGTGCCATCTGTTGGATTGACAAATGCAATGCATTTTATTACTAAAAAGTGTTGTCATGCGTCATCTGCTGGAATTACAAATGCAGTGCTTATGTCTTTGTTATATGACATTTGGTATGGGATTCAGAAAAGCAGTGTTAACGTTTGTGATGTTCCTCCTGTTGAAATGACAAATTCAATGCATTTAATTACTACAAATGCTTGTGATGCAGCATCTGTTGGAATTACAAATGAAATGCATATGCCTGTATTATATATCACTTGGTATGGGATTCATAAAAACTCTGTTAATATTTGTGATGCACGATCCGTTGGAATGATAAATACAATACAATCTTTATTCCTACAAATGATTGTGATGCATCATCTGTTGGAATGACAAATGCAATGCATTAGTCTCTGTTACTGCGGTGGGTTTGTTTCCTGCCTTGCGCCTTGTGTTGGCTGGGATTGGCTCCAGCAGACCCCCGTGACTCTGTATTTAGGATATATAGCGGGTTGGATAATGGAAGGATAGATAGTCTCTGTTATCTGCTATTTGGTATGGGGTTCATGAAAATTGCATTAATGTTTGTGATGCACCATCTGTTGGAATGATACAAGCAATGCATATGTCTGTGTTATATGCCATTTGGTATGGGATTCATAAAAGCAGTGTTAATGTTTGTGATGCGCCATCAGTTGGAATGACAAATGCAATGCATTTTATTACTACAAATGTGTCATGCTTCACCTGTGACCAGGGTTACATGAATGTTTCTTGTGTTTTATCATTTGTATTCTTTGCTTTCATTTTGTCTATGTATCAATGTCTTGGTTAATTTCCATGTGTTTCGTGGGTGGTCCCCCAAGAGGTGGGACTACCTGCCGATCACCCCAAGGAACTGCCATCCACCCTGTAAATCTGGAGGGTCTCCTACAGTTCCTGGTGCTTCATTTGAATATGTTAGTGAGTTCTGGGCGAGTTCTCGTGCTTTTCCTGTGCTTGTGTGCTTTTCTGATATATCTGGATTTTTGAACCTTGTGCTCTGTATTTTGACTCAGCCTTGAGGTTGGAATTGTGTTTGCTTTGGATTGCCCCATGTTTATAGGAAACTCCATTTTGCCATGTTATGCCCTACAGAGCTTCACTGTGTGACAGAGCATTTTTGTGAAGAATAAAAACTTTTGTGAAGTTTCTCTGTTTGCCTGCTCCTCTAGCCGGGGTTTGGCGGTATTTTCCCCCTCTACTGGACATTACTGAAAGTGTTTTTGCAGGTTTTTGAGACTTGTGTGCCTTGGGACTCCTAGTCATAAGAAAATGTTTGTGATGAGCCATCTGTCGGAATGACCGAGACATAGCATCGAGACGGACACACAGATACACAGACACTTATTAAGATACTCCCACTAGGGACCCTTTAAACCTATAAGACAGGCAGCGTAGGCTGTAATAAGAAAACACAAATAAAAGTAAAGGGTTGGGGGTGCCAAATGGTGATCCCCTTATATTTCAATATTTGACAAAACAAAAAAAAGGACGAGGGTCCCCGACCAGACTGGGGTTATGAGGTCGATGAGGTGGAAGGGGCGTGATCGGACGTCCGAAAATGGGAACTGATGTCATGTGTCATTGGCTGGAAATTCTCCAGATCTGCAGAGGGAAGGAGAGGAGAGACGTTAAGAGGCAGCGCCCACCTGTGACTCGGGGTGGAACTGCGAGTCAAGACGCACTGAAGCACACGTGTGTGACAAGGGCATTTTGTAGGAATTTGGGAGGACACTCTACAGCATGGGATCCTACAGAGGCTCTTGAATGTGATGCTGAGTAGGACACTGTGAAGGGGTTGGTGTATTACTCTGTGAGTTTTACTGTGTGGGGGACTGGAGAGGACACGGAATGGGGGGCTTTACAATGTGCTGTTTGAGATAAAAAATAGAATGCTGTTCTATGGATGATACTAGGCTGGAGGACTTGGGGTGGGATACTGTACATGAGTCCACACAGGATGCTAGGTGGGATACTTTATGAGATACCATTCAGGGCGCTATATAGAGTGCTTTCGGAAAGTATTCACAGCACATCACTTTTTCCACATTTTGTTATGTTACAGCCTTATTCCAAAATGGATTCAATTCATTTTTTTTCCTCAGAATTCTACACACAACACCCCATAATGACAACGTGAAAAAAGTTTACTTGAGGTTTTGCAAATTTATAAAAAATAAAAAAACTGAGAAATCCCATGTCCATAAGTATTCACAGCCTTTGCTCAATACTTTGTCGATGCGTCTTTGGCAACAATTCCAGCCTCAAGTCTTTTTGAATATGATGCCACAAGCTTGGCACAACTATCCTTGGCCAGTTTCGCCCATTCCTCTTGGCAGCACCTCTCAAGCTCCATCAGGTTGGATGGGAAGCATTGGTGCACAGCCATTTTAAGATCTCTCCAGAGATGTTCAATCAGATTCAAGTCTGGGCCACTCAAGGACATTCACAGAGTTGTCCTGAAGCCACTCCTTTGATATCTTGGCTGTGTGCTTAGGGTCGTTGTCCTGCTGAAAGATGAACCGTCGCCCCAGTCTGAGGTCAAGAGCGCTCTGGAGCAGGTTTTCATCCAGGATGTCTCTGTACATTGCTGCAGTCATCTTTCCCTTTATCCTGACTAGTCTCCCTGTTCCTGATGCTGCCACCACCAAGCTTCACTGTAGGGATGGTATTGGCCTGGTGATGAGTGGTGCCTGGTTTCCTCCAAACTTGTTGCCTGGCATTCACACCAAAGAGTTCAATCTTTGTCTCATCAGACCAGAAAATTTTGTTTCTCATGGTCTGAGAGTCCTTCAGGTGCCTTCTGGCAAACTCCAGGTGGGCTGCCATGTGCCTTTTACTAAGAAGTGGCTTCCGTCTGGCCACTCTACCATACAGGCCTGATTGGTGGATTGCTGCAGAGATGGTTGTCCTTCTGGAAGGTTCTCCTCTCTCCACAGAGGACCTCTGGAGCTCTGACATAGTGACTATCAAGTTCTTGGTCACCTCGCTGACTGAGGCCCTTCTCCCCTGATCGCTCAGTTTAGATGGCCGGCCAGCTCTAGGAAGAGTCCTGGTGGTTTTGAACTTCTTCCACTTATGATGATGGAGGCCACTGTGCTCATTGGGCCCTTCAAAGCAGCAGAACTTTTTCTGTGACCTTCCCCAGATTTGTGCCTGGAGACAATCCTGTCTCGGAGGTCTACAGACAATTCCTTTGACTTCACGCTTGGTTTGTGCTCTGACATGAACTGTCAACTGTGGGACCTTCTATAGACAGGTGTGTGCCTTTCCAAATCACGTCACATCAACTGAATTGACCACAGGTGGACTCCAATTAAACATCTCAAGGATGATCAGGGAAAACAGGACGCACCTGAGCTCAATTTGGAGCTTCATGGCAAAGGCTGTGAATACTTATGGACATGTGCTTTCTCAGTTTTTTTATTTTTAATAAATATGCAAAAACCTCAAGTAAACTTTTTTCACGTTGTCATTATGGGGTGTTGTGTGTAGAATTCTGAGGAAAAAAATGAATTTAATCCATTTTGGAATAAGGCTGTAAGATAACAAAATGTGGAGAAAGTGATGTGCTGTGAATACTTTCTGGATGTACTGTAGAGTGCCATATACATTACACTTTCAAAGGCGGAGTGTTCTCCATCTCCATCACCTCTTCCAACCTAAAACTCTTAACACACCAAACAGAATTAATGCCATCCTTACTAATTTTATAAGGAGTTTTTTCAGAACATCTTTCTGAGTATTTGGGAATCTGTGCCCAAATATTAAACAGTAGGAAGTGGAGTGAAACCACAAGCAGCAAATTGAAAACTCACTTTGAAAAGAAAAACAGCAGCGGTGAACAAGGATAACAGTTAATGTTCATGTTAATTAGGAAAGATGTTATTAAAGTTTTATAACGTGTTAATTTCGGCTCCGGGCAACATCCGCACACAGTCGATGGACACTTCTTAATGTAAGAGAGACCGAGACACCCAAAGGCAAACTCTGTACAATTAAATAGAATAAAAAGAAATACACATTAAGCAAACGCGTTTAAATATCGGGGGTCATAAAAGAGACTGATGGAAGATGGCGAAGCTTCTGAATACTTCTGGGCAGAAGAGGCGGGTCCAGGTGGATAAACACAGGAAGTGACATCATCGGCGCTAAAGGTGTCAATCTTCTGGTCTGCGGAGGAGCAAGAAAAAGAGCCTCAATGCACAGCGCCCACCTGTGGAATGGCAGGGAATTACAATTACGAGAGCACTTAAGCTAGCTGACCGCCATGCACACGTGTGTGACATTACAGAATGATGTCAGCCTGCGACCAAATTAGAAAATATATAAAATACTGGACAACTAAAAAAAATGCAACAGTAAAACTCCATTTAGTTCAAAGAAAAATATTCAGTATAACAGCAGCATTATAGTAACAAAAAAATTAAAATGAATACATCCATATAATCTTATAAAACATAGAAATATAATTAGTAGAAGAGTAGAGTCCTTATATTAAACAATATCATAAGACGAGTTTGACAAGCTCAGACGGCCAGGAGGACAGCAAAAAAAAAATCTGCAGGGACTCAAGTGAAGCCAAAAGACCAACGAGCCCCGACTTGGCATTCTACCTACCATAAACGTGATTAAAGCACTGCTCGTCATTAACAGGAATCGTCTGAGAGGATTTGATGCAGTGAGTCTCATGGAGAGCTGGGGCACCCGCCTTCATTCCAGCATCACAGGTGACAGCAGAGGAGTTTGATCAGCTGGTGACGGTGGCACAAAACGCCAACCACAGAAGAACCAGGAAAGACAACCCAGAAAAGTACAGATTTAATTTCCAATTGGGGACAAATAAAGCTATCTATCTATCTCTATCTATCTCTATCTATCTCTATCTATCTCTATCTATCTCTATCTATCTATCTCTATCTCTATCTATCTATCTCTATCTATCTCTATCTATCTATCTATCTATCAGATAGATAGATATAAAAGGCACTATAGATAGATAGATATAAAAGGCACTATAGATAGATAGATAGATAGATATAAAAGGCACTATAGATAGATATAAAAGGCACTATAGATAGATATAAAAGGCACTATAGATAGATATAAAAGGCACTATAGATAGATATAAAAGGCACTATAGATAGATAGATATGTATCTATCTATCTATCTAACTAAGAGAGAGGCCAAGAAAAATCCAGGAGCGGCATATGCAGAGGCAGGATTGTGAGAATGGACATCCCTGCTTGTCTTCCCTCTGGCACTTCCGGGTGTGGCGGAAGTGCCAAGGTCCCGGGCCCCCAAAGGAACCAGGGTGGTCACCCCCACGTGGTCTGAGGTGAGCGTAAGCCCTCTTCTGGTGTTTCTAGGCATCCCGGCCAGGTCGCCACCCCAGCCATCTCCAACACTATCTATCTATTATATAGTGCCTTTCGTATCTATCTATCTATCTATCTATCTATTATATAGCACCTTTCACATCTATCTATCTATCTATTATATAGTGCCTTGTGTATCTATCTATCTATCTATTATATAGTGCCTTGCCTATCTATCTATCTATCTATTATATAGCGCCTTTCACATCTATCTATCTATTATATAGTGCATTTCCTAACTGTCTGTCTGTCTGTTAGTAAAGATTGCAAATCCTTGAAGACTATGATATTTCTGTGCCTTTATAGCCTATTAAGAGTGTTCCTATGAAAAAGCCAAAGTAAAAAGATGGTTTCAGCAGTTTTTTGTTTTTTCTCATATGTTCCTCAGTAGGAGCCTGGCACATCTCTCTTGGTGGTGTATTCCAGATTTTTGGTGCCTAGCAGCTAAAGGCCACTTCTTTTAAGTTTGGCTCTTGGAATTCTAAGCAGACCACCGTTAGAAGATCTAATATTACGACTTGGAGTGTTGGGGGGGAAATCACTCAAGTATAATAAGAGGCAGATTATTTATGGCTTTATACACCACTCGTCAATTCTAAATGCCACAGGTAACCATTGTAAAGATGCTATGACTGGTGTGATTTGCTCAGATGTTCTTTTTCTGGTTTGCGTCTTTCTTTGATAGTCCTGTTACTTTAGAGATAATCAAGTTGACAGAAAACAAAAACGTGAAGTAATTTTTCAGCATCTATTAGTGTTTAATGATTCCTTAAATGAAAAAAAAAATGCACTCCTGGTATACAATTGTTTCCATTTTATTGTTTTTCCACTCAGAGCACAGGCAGGTGAGGTGACTGCTCAGGGTCACACAGTGGTGTCAGTTGTGGGATTTAAACCCACAATCTCAGGGCTAGAAGCCTCATCCACTGCGCCACCCTGCCTGTTTAAAGACATACAGTACGTCAATATGATTAATAGCAGAGTCACACGTACATCTGTGCGTTTCAGGATGATGAAGAGTAAAAGAGAAAGTTGTGAAAGTGGAAAGCCCACCGAGGTCTGATCTGAGCAGCTTATCTGATTAAAGAGCCGCCCCGTCGTACTACAATGTGACTGGCATTTTAAGACAAGTTTAGACTATCAAAGAGACACTAAAGGCGACACTGCTAAGTTTTATTACTCTAAATATTGCGCATTTGTAGTCCATTTTATTTAGTGATGACTTATGCCTGTATTCACATTTTTTTAAAATAGCAAGACAAGTAGATAAGTGTAATACACAGTGACAGTGTAGCCCCCTAGTGGCCAAAATAAAGAGCCATTAATTAAACGGTTGACACTTCTGTCCCCAGCACTGACCTCATTGGTGTCCATTCAGCTACCAGGTCTGGCACTGTAGGGGTATATAAATAATGTAAAGTGCCTTATTAAACTCCAAATAATTTTTTTTTAAATTGTATGGTAGTTTGTACTGGCTGAACCCCCAAAACTTAGTAGTGAAACAGGACAAACTTTAAAACTCAATAAAAAAAAAAGAAAAAACCAAGCGGAAGGCTGGTGCACTCCATTATCACACATTGACACGGTATCTGATGGTGTTCAGCTCTGACGGGAGAGCGTCCCCCACGTAAGGGGGGCGCGATATCTCAGCCAGTCAGTAGCTACCCTCTAAAACACACGTAGTTCTGATCTCTCTCTCTCTCTCAAAAACATCAAACGTTACTCCTTAACAATCTCTAGATGATAAGGTCTGCTGAACAAACAGACATCGCTAGGTAAGAGGAGGTAAGGTGCGCTCCAACACGTGGCGAGAGGTAGAGCGACTCGAACGGTGGCTGGCATGTGAGTGAAAGAGGAGGGCACTGCCCGGCTCTCTACCCCTGAGGTCCTGCCTCTCCCTTCCCATGGCCCACTGCGTCTTTCTCTCTCTCTCAGATTCACGGAAAATAAATCGGTACTGCAAGAGAACTATGATACTTAGCGTGACGAGAGAAAACGCAAAATCACCCGGAATGTTCAAGCAAATTCTAGAAAAAAACGCACAATCTAAACCCGTTAAGTAGTTCTTTTGTAAAAAGCGGACTGTTAGATTTACATGCAAATATATGAACAGTGGTGTGAAAAACTATTTGCCCCCTTCCTGATTTCTTGTTCTTTTGCATGTTTGTCACACAAAATGTTTCTGATCATCAAACACATTTAACCATTAGTCAAATATAACACAAGTAAACACAAAATGCAGTTTTTAAATGATGGTTTTTATTATTTAGGGAGAAAAAAAATCCAAACCTACATGGCCCTGTGTGAAAAAGTAATTGCCCCCTTGTTAAACAATAACCTAACTGTGGTGTATCACTCCTGAGTTCAATTTCCTGATTACTGCCACACCTGTTTCAATCAAGAAATCACTTCAATAGGAGCTGCCTGACACAGAGAAGTAGACCAAAAGCACCTCAAAAGCTAGACATCATGCCAAGATCCAAAGAAATTCAGCAACAAATGAGAACAGAAGTCATTGAGATCTATCAGTCTGGTAAAGGTTATAAAGCCATTTCTAAAGCTTTGGGACTCCAGCGAACCACAGTGAGAGCCATTATCCACAAATGGCAAAAACATGGAACAGTGGTGAACCTTCCCAGGAGTGGCCGGCCGACCAAAATTACCCCAAGAGCGCAGAGACGACTCATCCGAGAGGTCACAAAAGACCCCAGGACAACGCCTAAAGAATTGCAGGCCTCACTTGACTCAATTAAAGTCAGTGTTCACGACTCCACCATAAGAAAGAAACTGGGCAAAAACGGCCTGCATGGCAGATTTCCAAGACGCAAACCACTGTTAAGCAAAAGAACATTAGGGCTCGTCTCAATTTTGCTAAGAAACATCTCAATGATTGCCAAGACTTTTGGGAAAATACCTTGTGGACTGATGAGACAAAAGTTGAACTTTTTGGAAGGCAAATGTCCCGTTACATCTGGCGTAAAAGGAACACAGCATTTCAGAAAAAGAACAGTAAAATATGGTGGTGGTAGTGTGATGGTCTGGGGTTGTTTTGCTGCTTCAGGACCTGGAAGGCTTGCTGTGATAGATGGAACCATGAATTCTACTGTCTACCAAAAATCCTGAAGGAGAATGTCCGCCATCTGTTCGTCAACTCAAGCTGAAGCGATCTTGGGTGCTGCAACAGGACAATGACCCAAAACACACCAGCAAATCCACCTCTGAATGGCTGAAGAAAAACAAAATGAAGACTTTGGAGTGGCCTAGTCAAAGTCCTGACCTGAATCCAATTGAGATGCTATGACCTGCATGACCTTAAAAAGGCGGTTCATGCTAGAAAACCCTCAAATAAAGCTGAATTACAACAATTCTGCAAAGATGAGTGGGCCAAAATTCCTCCAGAGCGCAGTAAAAGACTCATTGCAAGTTATCGCAAACGCTTGATTGCAGTTATTGCTGCTAAGGGTGGCCCAACCAGTTATTAGGTTCAGGGGGCAATTACTTTTTCACACAGGGCCATGTAGGTTTGGATTTTTTCTCCTAAATAATAAAAACCATCATTTAAAACTGCATTTTGTGTTTACTTGTGTTATATTTGACTAATGGTTAAATGTGTTTGATGATCAGAAACATTTTGTGTGACAAACATGCAAAAGAACAAGAAATCAGGAAGGGGGCAAATAGTTTTTCACACCACTGTATATGTGTGTGTGTATATATGGAAGCTCAAGATACGAACAGCTCTGTATACGAGAAATTCAAGATACGAGGAAAGTATGAGCGAAAAATTCGGATCTAAATACGAGCATTGGCTCACGTAATGAGCCACGAGCCAGGCTGTGGGTATGCGTGACGCGTTTCCCGATCCGATCCGATTCACCCAAGCTGACGCTGCCAGCCCGTCAGCTCACTCAGTGTTTCTTGTTCTCCCGTAGCGTGAGGATCTACGCGTTTGTGTGCCTGTGATTTCATTGGTTTTTTTTTTGCATTTAACGTGAAAATAATTATTCCACGATGCCTCTCAAGAAGATTGCTGCCTCAGATAGTGCTGCAAAGAAAAAAAAGGAAGCCATGGCCGTTGAAATTAAGAAAGAAATCGAAGATAAACATGAACGTGGTGTAAGAGTGACGGAATTATTTACCAGTGTTATTTATTAAGGGTAAACTACTGTACAGTATATATTATTTGTCAGTGTTATTTGTTAGGAAAATTCATTTTTATGTTGATATTTTTGGGGGTGCGGAACAGATTAACTGGATTTCCGTTATTTTCAATGGGGAAGTTTGTTGTAGATACGAGAAATTCGCTATACGAGCTCAGTGCTGGAACGAATTAAACTCGTATCTCGAGGTTCCACTGTATATGTCTGTATGTGTGTGTGTACTGTATATATAAAGTACAACCCCAATTCCAATGAAGTTGGGACGTTGTGTAAAATGTAAATAAAACCAGAATACAACGATTTGCAAATCCTTTTCCACCTCTATTCAATTGAATACACTACGAAGACAAGATATTGAATGTTCAAACTGATAAACTTAATTGTTCTTTTGCAAATCTTCACTCATTTTGAATTTGATGCCTGCAACACGTTCTAAATAAGCTGGGACAGGGGCAGCAAAAGACTGGGAAAGTTGAGGAATGTTGTGAACGTTCCACAGGTGAACAGGTTCATTGGAAACAGGTGTTTGTCGTGATTGGGTATAAAAGGAGCATCCTCAAAAGGCTCAGTCATTCACAAGCCAGGATGGGGCGAGGCGAGGGCTTCTCTGGGCCCGAGCTCATCGGAGATGGACTGACGCAAAGTGGGAAAGTGTGCTGTGGTCTGAAGAGTCCACGTTTCAAATTGTTTTTGGAAATCATGGACGTCGCTCACCACTTTGTGAACAACTGCATGGGCAAACAGTCCAGCAGTTTAAGGACAACGTTTCTCAACGTACAATTGCAAGGAATCTAGGGATTTCATCGTCTACTGTCTGTAATATCGTCAAAAGATTCAGAGAATCTGGAGAAATCTCTGCACGTAAGCGGCAAGGCCGAATACCAACACTGGATGCCCGTGACCTTCAATACCTCAGGCGGCACTGCATTGAAAACCGACATCATTCTGTAAAGGATATTACCACGTGGGCGCAGGAATACTTCAGAAAGCCATTGTCAGTTAACACAGTTCGTCGCTACATCTACAAGTGCAAGTTAAAACTCTACCATGCAAAGCGAAAGCCTTACATCAACAACACTTAGAAACGACGCCGGCTTCTCTGGACCCGAGCTCATCTGAGATGGACTGACGCAAAGTGGAAAAGTGTGCTGTGGTCTGACGAGTCCACGTTTCAGATTGTTTTTGGAAATCATGGACGTCGTGTCCTCCGAGCCAAAGAGGAGAAGGACCATCCAGATTGTTATCAGAGCAAAGTTCAAAAGCCAGCATCTGTGACGGTATGGGGGTGCGTTAGTGCCCATGGCGTGGGTAACTTGCACATCTGTGAAGGCGCCATTAATGCTGAAAGGTACATACAGGTTTTGGAGCAACATGTGCTGCCATCCAAGCGACGTCTTTTTCAGGGACGTTCCTGCTTATTTCAGCAGGACAATGCAAAGCCACATTCTGCATGTGTTACAACAGAGTGGCTTCGTAGTAAAAGATTGCGGGTACTAGACTGGCATGCCTGCAATCCACACCTGTCTTCCATTGAAAATGTGTGGCGCATTATGAAGTGCAAAATACGACAACGGAGACCCCGGACTGTTGAGCAACTGAAGTTGTACATCAAGCAAGAATGGGAAAGAACTCCACCTACACAGCTTCAACAATTAGTGTCCTCCGTTCCCAAACGCTTATTTTGTGTTGTTAAAAGGAAAGGTGAGATAACACAGTGGTAAACATGCCCCTGTGCCAGCTTTTGTGGAACGTGTTGCGGGCATCAAATTCAAAATGAGTGAAGATTTGCAAAACAACAATAAAGTTTATCAGTTTGAACATTCGATATCTTGTCTTTGTAGTGTATTCAATTTAATATAGGTGGAAAAGGATTTGCAAATCGTTGTATTCAGTTTTTATTTACGTTTTACACAAGATGCCAACTTCATTGGAACTGGGGTGGTGTGTGCGTGTGTGTGTGTATGTATGACCATGAGGGGGCAACCGCCCTGGTGGCTTTGGGGACCACGGGAACAGAGCTTAGAAGCTCAACCCTATAGGGGCCCGTGGTCACTGCCAGGGGGCGCCCCAATGCCTGAGAAGCCCTGACCCTCAGCACTTCCACCACACCCGGAAGTTCTGGGGGGACGAAGACCAGGGACACCCAGAGTGCTTCCGGGTGCGCAGCCGGTACTTCCGCCACACTTGGGAGTGCCGGCATAAGTTAATCGGGAGGCACCTGGAGCACGTCAGGGGGGTTATAAAAGGGGCCGCCTCCCCCCATTCGATGGCTTGAGTCGGGAGGAAGAGGACGGAGCTCGGGAGGAGAGGAGTGGAGGCAGACCAGAGAAAGAGAGGCATTGTGAGGCCTGGACTTTGGGCGAGTTTTGGGGTTGCGTGCTTCACCTTGTAAATATTAGTGTTGCGGTGCTTAAAAGATGTCTGCCTGTCTGTGTCCGGGCTGTGTCCCACAATATATACAGTATATAATAATATAGATGGCAAGGTACGTATCATCCAGACACACAAGTGTGCATTTTTAAATCTGTCCAGCAGTCAAGAGCGGGATGTACCAACTCTGAGAAAACTAGAAAATCAGAAATGAATGAAAAGATGAAGTGAGCTGCCCACAGAGGAGGCGTTGGTGATGTGAAGCTGGCAGCTCAATTGGCTGCTATGGCATCTCAGCCGGTGGTCCTCCCCGGCTGCTGTTCAGATTTTTATGTCTTTTTTTTGTTCATTTTTGGTATCTTGGTTTATGTTAATACTGCTGGTCATTTATTTTCCACATGTCTATGTATCTTCCTTTACGTTCTCTGTGTTTTGTGGGTGGTCCCCCAAGAGGTGGGGCCACCTGCCTTCATGCACTATAAAGGATGAGGAAAGGCCGCAGTCCTTTGCGGTTCATTGGAGTCGGTGTCATTCTGTGCCGCTGTGACCTTTTGCTCCTGTTTTGACTTTGTCCGCTTTTAGGACGGCCTTTTGACGGCATTGCCTTCTGTGCCTTTGCGCTCCTAAGAACTTATGCTTGTTAACCGAGCTTTTTATTTTATAAAGACTCTTCACTGCCCTTTTCGTAACTAGCAGGGGTTTGACGGTTATTCCCCCTCTAGTGGGCATTTGGAGCCATTGCAGGTGGTGTTGTGCTTAGGGCCAGGGATCTTCACCAGAGGGGACTGGGCGGTCTCATGGTCTGGAATCCCTACAGATTTTATTTTTTTCTCCAGCCGTCTGGAGTTTTTTTTGTTTTTTCTGTCCCCCCTGGCCAATGAACCTTACTCTTATTCGATGTTAATGTTGATTTATTTTTTTTTATAATTGTGTCTTTCATTTTTCTATTCTTTAATATGTAAAGCACTTTGAGCTACTGTTTGTATGAAAATGTGCTATAGAAATAAATGTTGTTGTTGTCCATGGATGGGTTTCAGGGTGTCCGTGAGAGTCAGATAAAAATGAATATTTATATTCACTATACAGCCCGGTACTTTTGATTTTTTTTCTCGCGTGAACTTTCTCACGTGATTTTTCTCGCGCATTACGTCTCTCACCGTTATTTTCCTCGTGTATTATTTTTCTCGCAAATATTTACCTCACCTAAGCCTAACGCGTGAGTTACATAATCGAAAAATACCGGCGAGAGACATCACGTGAGAAAAATTAGCGGTCACCATATAGCCCCAATCCCAATTAATGGTTTACCATCAAAAAAAATGAAAGAAAACACACCCTGCCAACTGCTTACAGAGCGACCCCTAGGCATCTCTTGACTTGCTGGTGGCCCGCATTTACCATTTAGACGTGTGTCATCATTCTCTGCATGACTGCCATCTTGTGCCACTCCATAAGAGCCAAGTGCTAAGTCCAAGATGATAGGTGTGTCACCTCATTCATAACAGCTGCCACTTGCCAGACCCCTGTTCTAAGCAGACAAGTCAAACCCAGGATGTTGGATGGCATGAGATGGCAGCAGCACTACACACTGTGCCCCCATACTGCCTTCTATGGAAAAATGTCATATAAGAATAAAATGTTAATCAGAATTTGCTCCTATGGGGTAAGGCATTGTCCTATAAACTGGAAAGGGGCATTTTACTATTCTTGTCACAACTCACTGGGTGGCACTAAGTGCGCCACTTCACCTGGCAGGAGTAGCTTTGTAAGACTATGGAAAGAAATGTGCAAAAAGGATCAGCGTAGAAGAGTCTTACAGTATTATGAAGATGTGCCATGTGTTGGAAACCACAAAGCTTTACTGTTCAGCCCCTAACATTGACCTGGTGACCCATCAAGAGTCCATTTAACCCACTAGTGACTGTGCCACATGATTATGGAGTTACACAGTCTTTCTTTCTTTCTTTCACTTGGCAGTGTTGCCCTCTAGTGGATCAGACATTTTACTGAAAACCAGACTGGTCATTTTGCTGCTGATGAATTGAGGACTCTGAAGGAGTCGGTCCACCTGCCTGGGCTCAAGTAGCAGAAACATGGAGGCTGTTTGACCGTTTACTTTGGCTGCAACAATAACATCAATAACAATAGTGAAATTAAATATTAATAAGAATCACCCTCTCTCTATAAACATATTACCCCCATCAGCCCCACCATTCAAACCACTGCCAGCTGAAGTGAATAACGTTGATTATCTCATCACAGTGGCACCTGTCAAGGGCTGGCACATATTAGTCAGCACATGACCAGTCAGTTCTCGAAGGTGATGTGTTGGAAGGAGGAAAAATGGGCAAGCGTGAGCATTTGAGGGACTTTGACAAGGACCCCATTGTGATGGCGAGACCACTGGGTCAGAGTGTCTCCAAAATGGCAGGTTTAGTGAGGTGTTTCCAGTATGTGGTATTTAGTACCTACTAAACGTGGGCCAAGGAAGGACAACCGGCAGACCGGCGACAGGGTCATGGGTGCTCAAATGTTATTGATGTGTGTGGACAGCAAAGGTCAACCCATTTGGTAGGATCCCACAGAAGAGCTACTGTAGTACAAGTTGCTGAAAAACTTCATGCTGACTGTGAGAGAAAAGTGTCAGGGCACAAAGTGCATTGCACCCTGCTTTGTAGCCACAGACCAGTCCGAGTGCCCAAGCTGACCTGTATGCCACTTAAAGAGTCCACAATGGGCAAGTGAGTATCAGAACTGGACCACCGAGCAATAGAATTAGGTGGCCTGGTCTGATGAATCACATTTTCTTTTGGATGATGTGGATGGCTGGGTGTGTGTGCCTCATTTACGGTACCTGGGGAAGAGATGGCTGCAGGGTTCACAATCAGAAGTAGGCAAGCTGGCAAAGGCAGTGTGGTGCTCTGGGCAAAGTCCTGATGGGAAACCTTGGGTCCTGCCATTCATGGGGATGTCCCTTTGACATGTTATCATCTACCTAAAAATTGCTGCAGACCACTTACACCCCTTAATGGTAGCAGCATTCCCTGATGGGCCTCTGTCAGCAGAATAATGCGCCCTACCACACTGCAAACACAGTGAGGAACGTGACAGGGAGATCAGGGTGTTGACTTGGCCTACAAATTCGAGTATCTGTGGGATGAGTCGGCCTATCATCTATCTATCTATCTATCACATATATAGCGCCTTACACATCTATCTGTCTATCTATTATGTATATAGTGCCTTACATATCTATCTATCTCTTTCTATTACGTATATAGCGCGTTACACATCTATCTATCTATCTATTATCCATAAAGCACCTTACATATCTGTCTGTCTGTCTATTACTTATATAGCACCTTACATTTCTGTCTATCTATTACTCAAGTAGCACCTTACATATATATCTATCTACCTATCTATTACGTATATAGTGCCTTACACATCTATCTGTCTATCTATCTATTATGTATATAGTGCCTTACATGTCTATCTATCTATCTATTACATATATAGCGCATTACACATCTATCTATTATACATAAAGCACCTTACATATCTGTCTGTCTGTCTATTACTTAAATACTGCCTTACATACTCCTATCTATCTATCTATCTATCTATTATATAGTTCCTTTTACATCTATCTATCTATCTATCACATATATAGCGCCTTACACATCTATCTGTCTATCTATCTATTATGTATATAGTGCCTTACATGTCTATCTACTTGTTTATTACTTATATAGCACCTTACATTTCTGTCTTTCTATCTATTACTTAAGTAGCACCTTGCATATATATCTACCTATCTATTATGTATATAGCGCCTTACATATCTATCTATCTATTACGTATATAGCGCGTTACACATCTATCTATCTATTATACATAAAGCACCTTACATATCTGTCTGTCTGTCTATTACTTAAATACTGCCTTACATACTCCTATCTATCTTTCTATCTATCTATCTATCTATCACGTATATTGCGCCTTTCATATCAATTTCTAAACGTTTTTCCCACAAGGTTTCATGCTGTACAAGTAGTGTGGAAAACGGGGTAAGGAGTGTCATGGTGGTGAAAAGTCGCATGTTGCTTGACTATCTCACTGTACACGCGACAGTATGTCTTCAGCTACTACAGTCATGAGCTGACTTAAGGCGCCATTTGGCCGTATGTCCGTCACAAAGTGTACAGATCATTGCTACTGAGCCGCAGTGAGTCTGATGAGGGTCACCAGTATGCGTACGGTTGCTGCCGGTATGAAGGAGCACAAACCAATCTTCATGAATCAGAAGCCGCAGTCTTTCTCAGGCACTGGTGGGTTGCCATCATTGGTTTGCGAGTGGGTCACGTGGTTTGCCTTAACAATTGTCACCGTTGTCTGGTGTTTCCCCTTTTCTAACTGAGCTTGTTTGAACAAGGGGGACCCCCTTTCGTACTTGTTTCACCAAGGGAATGGTTTGCAATTGCTGCCACTCAACTTAGTGTCACAAGACCATAAAGGTTGAGAAACATGGGTGTAAGGAAAGGCGGTGAGAGTGAAACACGTTACGTACGTGGGGTGGCGCCGATCAAAACAAACCTTAAAGGGTCCTCCAAGAGTAAGAAAATATGAGACCTTGTGAAATAATAATGATAATAACCGCAATCGATTTTTGGATTGTGGCCGGTTCTGGCTGTTGTTTTCCCATGGCCCTCGACTGTGAGTGCTAATCAGGGATGTGTGGTAAGGGGAGGCAGGGGAGGCATGAAAAGTAAACAAACAAATAAAGTGTCAACTGGTGTTTTCTGTATGATTCCAATGATTCTGATCATTTTTATAGTCAAAATCGCTGAATTTGCACATTTCCTATTCATATACAGGGGAGAAATGTGAGGTGCGGCAGCGACGAGCCTCACCTCCCCTCAGACTGCGCTCTCCTCACACACTGATGGGGTTGATGCGTGCAGTTGGCGCCTGCCTGTCGCCGTCTCTCTGTATGTCGCCAATATAAGGTGTGCAGACACGTTTATTATACACTCTGACTGTCCACAGTCTGGCTAATATCGTTAATGAATTTGTGTGACATATTTAGTCTTGCTGATCGGACATAAAACCGGAGTGAAATAGTGAGGCAGACCGTACCGTGTGGCACCGAAGGGGGCGCATGTGAGCCCAACTGGTGCTCGTTGCTGCTGTTCTTCTTGGCGATAATCTCCATTGAGGCGGAGAGACTTTTGAAACGAAGGGAAAATAAGGACTTTAAAAAGAAAGTGCCGGAGATTTTCATGAAGTAGGATAGGCGCATAGACTTCATTTACAAATAAAGGTAAGACCATAAACGGTTTTCAATTTTATAAAAATTGGGATCAGACTAAGAAAAAAAAAAAATCCAATATTTAAAAACTTGATTTTAACCTTCAATAAAATACTCTGGGCAGCATGGTGGCACAGTGGTAGCGCTGCTGCCTCACAATTAGGAGACCTGGGTTCGCTTCGCAGAGGTCCTCCCTGTGTGGAGTTTGCATGTTCTCCCCGTGTCTGCGTGGGTTTCCTCCCACAATCCAAAGACATGCAGGTGAGGTGTGTTGGCGATCCTAAATTATCCCTAGTGTGTGCTGTGTGTGTGTCCTGCGATGGGCTGGCACCCTACCCGGGGTTTGTGCCTGCCTTGCGCCCTGTGGTGGCTGGGATTGGCTCCAGCAGACCCCCGTGAACCTGTAGTTAGGATATAGCGGTTTGGATAATGGATGGATGGATGAATTAAAAGCTTTTAAAAGCAACTAAATGTTTCAATTAAGGTCAGAATTGAAATCCGTTTTTTTCTGTAGACCTCTATATGCTTTCATTTGTATTGTATGAGTATAAATTGTGGAATTGCAACAGCAAATTTAGAACACATGGAGGGCGAGGAGCAAATGCACTCTGCCCGCTCTCTCTCACTTTCGTAGCCAAATATGCGCCTCAGCTACCTGTGTGTGCGTAAAGAACGCTGATGAGATATGAAACATAACCAGTAGTCCGTGTGCATGCTGGCTGCCAGTTGAATAGTCGATAAGCTGCTCTTTTGGGTTCATATATTTGTAAATCTCACTCTGAAGGAGTTGCCGGCCATGAACCTCACTGCACGTCGCTGATACGAATCACCTGAACCCGGTCGGCTGTAATCGGTGCCTGACCGTATTTTGATTTGTATTCTTATTTGCTCTCTGACCTGACTTTGCAGTCCATGGAGACTCCGTCTGCTCCACGTCACCTATGCCTTTCCTGTCTTTCTCTTACAAGAAGAGAGCCTTTTCGTGCTTGAATGCAGCAGAGGGTCTGGGGTGTCCAGGTATTAGTTTTTGACATTGACTTGATGGTACAGTTTTTTAATTAAAAATTCTAACAGCCCCTGTTCGCGTCACTCGCCAACCCCCGGGGGACTTGCGCTGGGTACCCGCTCTCTCGTGGCTGAGCCGCTGTAAAGGTGTCAGGGTGCCCCTCTGTCAGAAAAAGCGATGGTATTTAAAGAGATGATTTATAAAAGAGTATGCAGGGCTCAGGAGGAAGACGGGTTGGTCCTTAGTTCAACACCATCTTACCAACACTTACTTCAACACCATCCAACCTCTGCTCCTCAGGGACAAGCTGACTGGGATGGCAGTAGATTCACACCTGGTGACATGGATCGTGGACTATCTTACAGACAAACCTCAGTATGTGCGTCTCGGGAACTGCAGGTCTGACATTGTGGTCAGCAGCACAGGAGCGCCGCAGGGGACTGGACTTTCTCTGGTCCTGTTCAGCCAACATACATCAGACTTCTAATACAACTCCTGCCACCTGCAAACGTTCACTGACGACACTGCTATGGTGGGCTGCATCAGGAGTGGGAAGGAGGAGGAGTATAGGAACCTAATCAAGGACTTTGTTAAATGGTGCGACTCAAACCACCTACACCTGAACACCAGCAAAACCAAGGAGCTGGTGGTGGATTTTAAGAGGACCAGGCCCCTCATGGACCCCATGATCATCAGAGGTGACTGTGCAGAGGGTCCAGACCTAGAAATACCTGGGAGTGCAGCTGGATGATAAACTGGACTGGACTGCCAATACTGATGGTCTGTGTAAGAGAAGACAGAGCCGACTATACTTCATTAGAAGGCTGGCATCCTTCAACATCTGTAGTAAGATGCTGCAGATGTTCTATCAGACAGTTGTGGTGAGCGCCCTCTTCTACGCGGTGGTGTGCTGGGGAGGCAACATAAAGAAGAGGGACACCTCATGTCTGGACACACTTGTTAGGAGCGCCGGCAGGCTCTATTGTAGGCACAGAGCTGGACAGTTTAACATCCATGGCAGAGTGACGGGCGCTGAGCAGACTCCTGTCAATCATGGAGAATCCACTGCATCCACTGAACAGGATCATCTCCAGACAGAGGAGCAGCTTCAGCGACTGACAGACTGAGGAGACCCCACACTATGCGACTCTTCAGTTCCACCCGGGGGAGTAAACGTTAACATTGTACAAAGTTATTGTCTGCTTTTACATGCATTGTTATCACTCTTTAATATTGTTTTTTGTATCAGTATACTGCTGCTGGATTATGTGAATTTCCCCTTGGGATTAATAAAGCATCTATCTATCTATCTATCTATCTATCTATCTATCTATCTATCTATCTATCTATCTATCTATCTATCTATCTATCTATCTATCTATCTATCTATCTATCTAGTTGTTATAGACCAGCAGTTCTCAACCTTTCTAGTGCCGCGACATTCAATTCATTTAATTCAATTTCCCATGCTGTGGCGACCCCAACCGTAAAATTATTTTTGTTGCTACTTCGTAACTGTAATTTTGCTGCTGTTATGAATCGTAATGTAAATGTCTGATATGCAGGATGTACTTTCATTGTTACAAATTGAACATAATTAAAGCATCGTGATTAATAACAAAAACAATATGTAATTATAGATTGTGAAATATTGATTTCTAATTACAAATAAATGAAATTTTTGTCTTTATGACTTACGTTTATTTGTGTTTCTTCATCGTGTATTGAACTGTATTCACCGTATTCATGTTGTATACTTACGTGAAAATGTGACCAGCATGGCGTAACATGGGTAACAGTCTTAATATAACAACAGTGAACTACATTGCTACAAAACTGTTGTGACGGTACGCGTAAAAAGCCTACGTCAGTGTAAAGGTTGAGGCTGCTTCTTTCTCACCAGATCAGAAATTCTCGGGGCAGCCTTTGCAACAGCACAACGAAGATCATCTTCTGCAACTACTTCTGTATTTAGACTTGATAACCAACAAGCTGGAAAACCCTGTTTCGCAAAGATATGTTGTTGGGAATGGAAGAAGGGCATAAATCCCCGCAATGGCGTGACGTTACGTAACATCACACCGTTCAATGTGCAGTAATGTAAACAGTTAAAAATAATAAAGTCACGACAATTAAAACGTTTGAAATTATTCTGATTCAATTGTCTGCAACATCTATCCTTGAATGACAATTATAGTAAAAAACTAGTAACTTCCAACGGAAAAATTTTGTACAATAACAAGTTTTACACATCAGAATAGACAAAAGTCATATTTCCAATGGTCTTAGGCGACCCCTGGCAAATCGTCATTCGAACCCCTGACGGGATCGCGTCCCACAGGCTGAGAACCGCAGTTATAGAGAAAAAATCGGCTACTTGAGTATTTCACTACAACTGTCTATTTGAAATACCAATGAATAATGAAACTTAGTAAAAGTAAAACGTAATAAAAAGTAAATAGAACATTAAATTACATTAACGCCCTGTCAAAAACAATATTATGACTTTCTTTACCCTCTGTCTTACATTCTATAAACGCTGCTTTTTTTTGCGTTTCTGTGTGCATATTGTTTGGGATATTTTTCCCTTTGCCATTAACTGGACAATTCTCTTTGTTCTTGATTTGTATTATTTTGCAGCTCTTTATGGTTCATTTTCTTTGTTTTGACGTTCATTCTCACCTCTTGGTGCCGTTTTTCTAATGCGATGTAAAAATTTTTTTTATAATTTTATTGTAATTATTCCATACAAATCAATCAATTTTTACAAAAAGTAGGATTGAGAACATGTTGACCCCCCTCCCGAGAGAGAGAGCGTGGCCAATGGGGTAAAGCTTGAGGCTTGTAAACGTACCTAAATTAATGAGATTAATAGGCCAAGAGATGAATGGAGAAGATAAAAGAAATGCGGAGATAATTGCTTCCTCGGTCCATTAAGAGATTATTCTAAAATATTACTGATTAGATCCTGCCAGGTTTTGAAAAACTTCTGTACTGATCCTCTAACTGAGTATTTGATTTTTTCCAATTTCAAATAGTATAACACATCAGTTTCCCACTGACTTAAAAGAGGAGAGTTTGGGTTCTTCCAGTTTATCAGAATAAGTCTGAGTGCCAACAGTGTAGTGAATGCAATCACAATTTGTTTGTCCTTCTCCACTTTAAACCCATCTGGAAGAACCCCAAACACAGCTGTTAATGGGTTAGGAGGGATTGTGAGTCCAAGGCTGTCTGAAAGGTAATTAAACATTTTGGTCCAGAATGATGTTAATTTGGTGCAGGCCCAGAACATGTGACCCAGTGAGGCTGGAGCTCGATTGCAGCGTTCACAGGATGGCTCTCGCCCTGGAAACAGTTTGGAGAGTTTTAGGTGAGACAGATGTTCTTGATATATAATTTTGAGTTGAATAATTGTGTGCTTTACGCATATGGAGCTCGAGTGAATTCTCTGCATTGCTACTTTCCACTCCTTTTCTGATATATTGATTAAGAGATCTTTTTTCCCAGTGTCCTCTTGGATCTTTGAAAGGGAGGGACTGTAAAATAATTTTATATATTGCAGAGATGGTGTCTAAGTACTCGAAATTGAACAATATTTTTTCCAGCATGGACGAGGGTGTAAGATGAGGAAAATCTGGAAGGTTCTGTTTAACAAAGTTCCTGATTTGAAGATAGTGAAAGAAATGTGTAGCTGGAAAGTTAAATTTGCGATGTAATTGTTCATAGGATGCAAAGACGTTGTCTGTATAAAGATCTCTAAGCAAGTTAATTCCAAATTTTTTCCAGATATTAAAAACTGCTGTGGACTCGGACCCGGACACACACAGACGGACATCGTCAGTTCCACCACACACGGTTTATTTACAATATTTACAGAAATAATGTCAGTGCACTTCCCAGTGCCTCCAGCACCGTTCCCCCAAATGTCCAGGCCTTACAGTCTTTGTGCCTCTCTCTTGGCCGCCTCCCGTCCTCCCTCCAGCTCCGTCCTCCTCTTAAATAGGAACCCGGATGGCTACGTGTCCTCCGTAGACACGTCCCAGTGTGGCGGAAGTGCCGGCTGCGCACCCGGAAGCCGTTCGGGGGTCCCCGGTCGTCTTCCCCCCAGCACTTCCGCCACACCAGGAAGGGATATTCAGGCACCGGGGCGCCGCCTGGCAGTGACCACGGGTCCCTACAGGGTTGGGCTTCCAAGCCCTTTACCCGAGGCCCCCAACACAACAAGGGCGGACGCCCCCTCACGGTCTGGAGGAGGTACAAGCCCTTCTCCGGTCCTCCTGGGCGTCCCGGCCGGGCGCAACACTGCATATGTTTGCGAAGGTTGAAAGAGGTGTTACTCTTGCAGAGGTGCCACAGCCATCTTAAAATGCTTTCTACATTGGTTCATGTTCTGAGTGAGTGGAGCACAACTGGGTTATCAGTATATTGGCGATAACTTCTGTTTATTGGAGCACAAAGCAGGGAATATAAAGAAGTACTGCAGGATTTTACTTCTATTGCGGACCGGGCCTGTGTCTGCTCATCTATTTGTGTCCAGGTTTTTATAGCTTGTGTGTTTGCTGCCCAGTAATAAAACTGGAAGTGAGGTAGAGCCATGCCACCTTCTGCCTTAGGTCTTTGTAGGGTCGCTCTTTGGATACGTGGATGTTTTGAGTTCCAAATAAATGAGGTTATGGTTGAATCTAATTGCCTAAAAAATGATATATTGGTGTATATTGGAATGTTTGTGGTATAGCGGGTCTGCGGCTTCTGAATCCGTATAGCTGTGTCGTTATCCGTGGGCGCGATTGCACAACCGCGGGGAGTTAATGGGGTGATTGGAGCGAGTCGCACCAGCACGTGAGGGTGCGGTCGTTCTTGTTTGCCTCATTGGCTTCCTGCGGTGTGTAATTAAGACGCTGTGCCCACGGAGACAGAGAGGGGATATGTGTATATATAAATGAAGGTACACCAGAAAGGGAGGACAAAAAAAAAAAAAACGGTTGAAAAAAAAGATAAGATAAATCGTGGAAAAGGAGAGGAAAAATTTGTGAAAAAAAAAAGAGAGATCGTGGGAGAGAAATGGAAGGAGGTTAAAGTACGGCAATGGCAGTCTAGGCTGGATGATCCGGCCACCTTAAGAGAGAGAAAGAACGAGCGGGGGGCCCGCGAAGGAGCGTTAGATGGGGGCGCTCTAGGGGGCTACTTCGCCCCACTGACAACTAGCGAGTGGGATGAGCAGGAGAGGTGTCATCCCGCTGGATCTGAGGAGCGACTACGGGTGCGCGAAAGATCACGGGAGGAGAGCCAGCCTCGTCGGTCTGGCAGTGACGTCCGTTTGGAGGCCAAGATGGAGGTTGACAGAAGGAGCTCGTGGCTGTTGGGTGTCCGCGGCTGCGAGTAATGGTGAGCCGGGGAGAGAGTGATGGAGGTGGGCCAGAGAACAAGAAGGGAGTGAGACTGCATTTTTAACCTCCATTTATTTATTGATTTTAACCTCCACATGTTTTATTGGATTTATGTATTGAACTTTGACACTGCACTTTTGCACTTTTTGATTTGGTGGTTTTGAATAAAAAGCACTTTATGGAATATCCCCTGGCCTTGAGAGATTTGTCCCTATGTGTCCGCTCATCTCGGTGACATTATCGACGGTGTTGGGTTCAAGGGCTCCTGAACAGCAATAGGAGCATGGAGTCGAACTCGCATTTGAAATAAAAAAAGAAGCTTAGGAAGGATATTCATCTTAACAACGTTAATTCTTCCAGCTAGAGTGAGATGAAGGGTTGACCATCTATGCAAGTCTTGCTTATTTTTTTCCATGCAGACGGTGAAATTTTGTTGATAAAGAGCTTTATGTTGACTTGTGATGTTAACCCCGAGGTATTTAAACTGATCTGCAATGATA
Source organism: Polypterus senegalus (assembly GCF_016835505.1). Lineage (NCBI taxonomy): Eukaryota > Metazoa > Chordata > Cladistia > Polypteriformes > Polypteridae > Polypterus > Polypterus senegalus. Next base: position 5,801,064 of record NC_053157.1, on the reverse strand, counting down.
ATCTAATATTATATGCTTGAGAATTCACTGGAAAGAGTACACTTTTATTCAAATTAATTCTGGGACCAGCGATCTTTTGAAATTCGGTGAGTGCTGTTAAGACTGCAGGCCCAGAATTTTGTGGGTCTGACATATAAAGTACCTTATCATCTGCATAGAGAGAAATGTTCTGTTCCAGTCCTTCTTTATCTGATAAGCATTTCGACAATGAACCGCCAGTGGTTCAGTGGCAATTGCCAATAGCAGCGGTGACAAGGGGCATCCTTGTCTGGTACCACTCACTAGTCTGAATGAATGTTGTTAATACAAACTGAAGCTGAGGATTGGCATACAGTAGTTTGATCCATTCACAAATGTTCGGGCCAAACCCAAATTTCTCTAATGTAGTGAAAATTCAACATTCTTGAATGATTTGCTTTTCTGCCTAGCATTGATTGGGCGAGCGGTGTGGAGGGGCGTGGTCAAGGCCGAATAACGTGCGGGCGCGACGGAACGTTTTAAATATCATTGTAGAAGATCATGGAAAACAACTAATGAAAGCGTGTCATCGTCTACCACTAAATTTTAGATTTTGATTTACAACCGAAATAAACAGGAGACCAGCTGCTCAACGTACGCCTTGTCTGGTCCAAGAACATTTCAGTGATGGCATTTCAAAGTCAAACACAGACTATTTTGATTGATTCACATATCTCGTTTTTTCTGCTCATTTTAGGTGTGTGGTCGATCAGCATCAAGTGGACACCAACACCAGTCTTGTCATACTTTGCTTGGACTTGAGCAGCAAAAACTCGACGTCTGGGAGGATCCTGCAGATATCCAAGGGCAAAGACTACGGTACGTGGTGCACATGCAGGTAGGCTGCTCAGCCCTCTTCTGTCCGATGCTCGGTGTTTCTATTGCGTTGTGTCGACAGAGTCAGTTGTGTTTCATTGGATGGGCAGCCTGTTAAAAGCGGGACACATCGAAATTGTTCGGTTATTGATCGGGGGACGCTTAGCCTGGAATCAGAAATGTTGCTGTCACCAGGGCCGGCTCTGGGCATAGTCTGAATACTTCTAGAGATGAGAGGTGTCAGTTTTTGATTTCTGAAACATCTGCTAACCTTTCTGGTCACATGTTGTCACTTTGTCATGATGGGTTATTGAGTGGAGATTGATGGGCAAAAAAAAAAGGGCAAATGTATGCATTTCAGTTGAAATTTACAAGCCCGCAAAGTGGGCAGAAAGTGAAGGGGGTCTCAATACCCGCTGAATCTTCAGACTACATGTGCACCCCGGCGTTTGCTGTCAGACATCTGCTGAAATGTGTCACCCCGAGCAGGTCACTTCACTTCACCTGCCTGAGCTCCAGTCAGAAAACCAAAGGAATGCCACCTGCTGTACCTCACATGCCATAAGTCACCTTGGATGAAGACGTCAGGCACGTGAATGACGAAGTGGTGGGTGTGCCATGTGACCTCGTGGCTCTACAAAGTCCACGCTGCACTGCCCTGCCAGCTCCTTCTCCATGTGTGTCAACAGATAACACAGGCCGCCATCTTTATTAATCCCGTGGGGAAATTCACAAGCATGGGTGGGCTTCTGCACACGTATGCTTAGCTCAGACACAATCACGGCTAAGGTGCTACTGCTACTGGACAGACGTAAATTCGGTACAGAATCTTCTGTATGTGATTTGTCTGCCTTGATCTCTGGAGTTGCCCAAAGTTCTCTGTTTAAAAATCTGCACATTCAGAAGTGCCATCGGAGTTTATCATTTGTTTTATTTTGGTAGAGTAATATATATATTGTTCTGCTTTCCCCTATTGTATTATTAATATGTAGCCTTAGAATGCCTAATCTCACAGACTTACCACTGTTTATAAAGGTATTATTTTATATAACTTATCCCCACCTTCTCTTCTATATCTATAACCTCAGGCAATTAGATGTAGTAAAAAGACAAGCAGGAGTTAAGTTACACATAAAATAATATATCTATACTAATAAAAGGCAAAGCCCTCACTGACTCACTCATCACTAATTCTCCAACTTCCCGTGTATGTAGAAGGCTTACTTACAAAATCTGGGCAGGTTTCATTTCGAAATTCTACGCATAACAGTCATAACTGGAAGCTATTTTTCTCCATATACTGTAATGGAGATGAGCTCAAAAGCCGTGGGGGCGGAGTTTCGTGTGACATCATCACGCCTCCCACATAATCACGCAGTACGCAGAAAACCAGGAAGAGCTCCAAAAAGTGCTGAAGAAAACATGCATTATATAATTGAGAAGGCAGCGAAACAATAAGAAGCGAGCGAGTGACATATACAACCATATTCATGAGTTCTGCTACTTTGGAAACAAAGCACGGTGTAAACCTAAAGTTTAAATTAAGTTCATAGACAGGCTGCCGCTCGCGTTTGTAATTTAGTGCCTGCCCATATAAGGCCGTCCGTCAGCGGCAATCCAATAGAAACACTGCGGCTAAATATTCACGGGTGAAGGGCTGTGCTTATGCAAACGAAGATGAGATGGTCAGGGTGGTGTTTGGTACAAACTCAGCAAAAGTGCAAGAAAAATGTTTAAGTGCCGGGTCGCGGAAGACACGCACAGGAGCGGAGGAGCGACAGTGCCATCCCGGATGGTTAATGGCAGGGCTGTCTCTCCAGTCGACACCATACCCGCCGTGACGCTCCCCATAAGGCACTCATATCGCCAGCCAGCGAAGATGTCTCACTACACTTTGTAAAAGAAAAAAGCAACTTTCCTTTCTTTACACCTTTTTTCCTTTTATCCCAAACCAAAGCCTTTCTCTCTTAACACTGCAGAGGACACAAAACTAATTTTCTTTAATTGCTGGTAATGCCGGTAAGGCACATTACCAGAGGCAGAAATGTGGACGTCCACATAGAAAATGTAATTTCTATACCACAGCCGTCGTGTAGCGCCTTTCAAAAGGGATCAACTACCGAGAGATGATCCATATACATTTTAGCTGCTGTTAGTACTACTTACCTGTTGTGTTACACCGTCTTTAAAATGTAGTTTAACCGGCGCGCGCGTGGCTGTGCCGGCATTTGAGATGCTGACTGTGCTTCTGCCTTAAATGAAAGTAAGCACCTTTAATTTTTTACTCCTTCCCCTGTGCTATAGCCCAGACAACTGCAAACACGGGATCCCTTTTCTAGACCGAGGCAAACTAATATTATTACTACAGGCAGAAATTTGGACGTTCACATAGAAAATGTAATTTCTATACCACAGCCGTCGTGTAGCGCCTTTCAAAAGGGATCAACTACCGAGAGATGATCCATATACATTTTAGCTGCTGTTAGTACTACTTACCTGTTCTGTTACACCGTCGTTAAAATGTAGTTTAGCCGAAACCATTCCAGTAGTGCTCAATGTACCTGTACTTCTTAAAACGTTAATGTTTTACTGTTTAATAACTTATAGACTACATTTTATATTTTTCCCTTGCATTTAGTGAGCGAAGCCAATCGGTAATCAGCTATATACTGTATATATATATAATAAAAATATATACAGTAATCCCTCGCTATATCGCGCTTCGACTTTCGCGGATTCACTCTATCGCGGATTTTAAATGTAAGCACATCTAAATATATATCACAGATTTTTCGCTGGTTCGCGGATTTCTGCAGACAATGGGTCTTTTAATTTATGCTACACGCTTCCTCAGTTTGTTTCCCAGTTGATTTCATACAAGGGACGCTATTGGCGGATGGCTTAGAAGCTCCCCAATCAGAGCATGTATTACATATTAACTAAAACTCCTCAATGCTATAAGATATGCATCCCGCGCTTAGCTCGATTGTTTGCTTGTCTCTGCCTCTCTCTCACCCTCTCTGACATTCTCTGCGCCTGACGGAGGGGCTGTGAGCAGAGGTGCTGTTTGCACTGAACCTGTTTGCCTAGTGGATACGGAGGCACCTCTAAGAAATGCCGCTTTATCGCGGTTCTTCCAAAAGCACACGTATTGATTTTTTGATGGTTTGCTTTAATCTCGCTCTCTCACCCTTTTTGACGTTCTCTGCGCCTGACGGAGGAGATGTGAGCAGAGGGGCTGTTTGCTTAGAAGATACTGACGCTCCTCTGAAAAATGCCGCGGCAAACTTAAAAGCACACGTATTGATTTTTTGATTGTTTGCTTTTCTTTGCGAGCCGCCCTCTCTCTCTCTCTCTGAAATTCTCTGCTCCTGAAGAGAAGATCTATTTCCATTCTTTTAATTGTGAGAAAGAACTGTCATCTCTGTCTTATCATGGAGCACAGTTTAAACTTTTGACTAAAGGGTGTTATTTCATGTCTAGAGGGCTCTAATAATGTTAACAGTGTGGGAGAGTTTATAAGGGCTTAAAATATATAAAAATAACTATACAAACTTATGGTTTCTACTTCGCGGATTTTCATCTATCGCGGGGGGTTCTGGAACGCATAAAAACCCCGCGATCGAGGAGGGATTACTGTATATATATATGACAGCAACTCTCATAACAGTGACAAAACAATTACATTGACAATCATGTTACGTTATTTTTTAAATGTTTCCTTTTCTTTTTCAGAACTTCTTTAACACACTACTTCTCCGCTGCGAAGCGCGGGTATTTCGCTAGTTACTGATAATATTCATAAATAATAACAAAATGCAAAGTACATTTGAATATTGGCAACCATACAGCCTGATAAATGGTGATGTGTAATTCAGGTGGCACACAGACTTGTAGTTACTTAAAATGTCTCTAGTTAAGGCATCATTGGTGCTTAGCTTTCAGCCACATGTCTGTTCAATAAGTCTGCTGAGCTGTGCTCTGTGCTCTTCATTGTGTTGTCTTCATCAGTTCATGGTGTGGTAGTCTTCATCAGTTGTTAGCAAGAGAAAGATACTTCTACATCATCACAGGTTAGCGAGAGAGAGAGAGAATGTGGTTGAGCAAGCAAAGTTATAGGTTTTCTGTCCAACCCCTACAGCCAATAGGACATCATGGTACTTAAAGGCCTCTGAGACAAGCCAATTCCAAACAGCCATTTCTCAGACCAATGGGGGGAAATAGTACATCTTAACACCTGCAAACCCAAGACCATATGTTAAACTAACCTGGCTTTGTGTGTGGGATGGAAGAAATACTCAAACTGGTTTAAGACACATCCCCCAAATCCTGTCGTAAAATTACAAAGAAACTTACTCGTAAACGGGGGGAATAAACATGAATGCCTCTCACCAAAGTAACACTAAATTACATTGCTTTGCCTAAATTATAAATAAAGACATACAAAACATTTATCAAGTTATATGCAAAATCTCACATCACAACATCATTCATGCCAGCTCTGAGGCTAAGGATCTGCGTTGGTATCCAGAAACCAACATCAGAAGCTGGCAGACGCAGAGCAGTGCAGCGTGCACTTTGTAGAGGCACGCGGTCACATGGCACACCTGTCACTTTGTCATTCATGTGCCTGATGTCTTCATCCAAGGTGACTTACAGCAGGTGGCATTTCTTTGGTTTTTCCAACTGGAGCTCAGGCAGGTGAAGTGAAGTGACCTGCTCGGGGTGACACAGTGTCAGTAGTGGGATCTGCACACACAGGGTCTGAAGGCCAAAGCTTTATCTAATTTAATCTAAATTGACTTTGGCCACAGGGTAGATAGTGAAAAATATGAAGGGGATGACTTTATTTATTTATTTATTTATTTATTTAAATTCTTGTTCTTTTTGCCTTATATAATTTCTTGTTAGTTTTCACATACCCCTTGGGGTCAGTGCATAGGGTCAGCCATCATACAGCACTCTGTGGAGCAATTGCAGGATAATGGCCTCGCTCAATGCCCCAACTGAGTAGAATCCCCTTTGGGATTTGAAGCTGCAAATTTCCAGATATCGGTGCAGATCCTTAGCCTGACAGCTGGCATGAATGATAAACTCCGATGCCACTTCTGAATGTGTGGGTTTTAAAAAAAGAGCTTTTGGAAACTCCAGAGATCAGGGCAGATGAATCACATACAGAAGATTCCATACAGAATTTCTGTGCGTCCATAAGCAGGAGCAGCAGCACCTTAGCCGTCTGAGCTAAGCATACGTGTGCAGAAGCCCACCCATGCTTGTGAATTTCCCCACGGGATTAATAAAGATGGTGGCCTGTGTTATCTGTTGACACATATGGAGAAGGAGCTGGCAGATACAGAGCAGTGCAGTGTGCACTTTGTAGAGGCACAAGGTCACATGGCACACCTGTCACTTTGTCATTCACGTGCCTGACATCTTCATCCAAGGTGACCAACAGCATGTGAGGTACAGCGGGTGGCATTTCTTTGGTTTTTCCCAACTGGAGCTCAAGCAGGTGAAGTGACCTGCTCGGGGTGACACAGTGTCAGTAGTGGGATCTGAATACACAGGGTCTGAAGGCCAAAGCTTTATTTAATTTAATCTAAATGGACTTTGGCCACAGGGTAGATAGTGAAAAATATTTTATTTATTTATTTATTTATTTATTCTTTTATTTGCCTTATACATGTCAAGTCAAGTTGGGGAGCATGCACTGGTACAGTATGTTGCCGCACCCACCACATGACAAAACAACTCAGGATCCTGGTTGGCAACCCCCCAGGCAGACACGTGGTCGAGTCTCACCCTCCAGAAATGACCCTCTATCTGCCACAGCCAGGTGTTACGTGGGCAACCCCGTGGGTCCTCGGGTCCTCAACAATGAGCCGGATCACCCTCGGGTAATGGTGCCACATGGCCGTAAGTGCTGTAACTGACGCTCCCTCACAATGCAGATCATGTGCCTCATTCGGGACTCTGTGGTCAAACCAGCGGTACCCAAAGATTTTCCAGAGAGTCACAGTACCAAAGGAGTCCCATCTTCGTCTCAGGTCACTGGATGGCGTCCATGTCTCGCAACCATATAGCAAGACAGGAAGCACCAGGACTCTAAAGACTTTGTTCTTTTGCAGAGATATTAGGAGCGCCACACACCCCTTTCCAGCGATCTCATGACCCCCCATGCTCTCCCAATCCGTCTACTGACGTCATACACAATTATACAATTTCTTGTTATTTTTCTCATACCCCTTGGGGTCAGAGCATAGGGTCAGCCTCTGTACAGCACTCCCTGGAGCAAATGCAGGTTGAAGGCCTCACTCAAGGGCCCAGCAGAGTAGGATCCCCTTTGGCAGTAACCAGCAACCTTCCGGATACCAGTGCAAATCCTTAGCCTCAGAGCCCTAATGGCTCCTGCCTTCCTAAATGTAGATGATCAAGTGAGCTGGAGTTTAATGTCTGGTGTAGATGGTCCACAAACGAGGCTCCCACTCTCCTCTCTTAATTTAAATTTTCTTTTTTTTTTTTTCCTTGGGCGGCACGGTGGCGCAGTGGGTAGCAGTTAGGAGACCCGGGTTCGCTTCCCGGGTGCTCCCTGCGTGGAGTTTGCATGTTCTCCCAGTGTCTGCGTGGGTTTCCTCCCACAGTCCAAAGACATGCAGGTTAGATGAATTGGCGATCCTAAATTGTCCCTAGTGTGTGTTGGGTGTGTGGGTGTGTGTGTGCCCTGCGGTGGGCTGGCGTCCTGCCCAGGGTTTGTTTCCTGCCTTGCACCCTTTGTTGGCTGGGATTGGCTCCAGCAGACCCCCGTGACCCTGTAGTTAGGATATAGCGGGTTGGATAATGGATGGATGGATGGATGGATTTTTTTTCCTTTCGCTTGCTCCATCTTGGCCCCCCAACCCCATCTGTCTGTCAAGGCCCGAATCCTTTGCTTTCTTGTGAAGTTAATTCTGCTGCGATGCTTTCGCACCACCAATCTCTGTGCCTCATTAAAGGATCCTAACGCTGGCAATACCCCATATCTCCTGCCTGGAAGCGATGAAGCTGCAAATCTGCTCGGATCAGCCATTAAAATGGCCTGCTGTAAATAAAGCCTTGGCTCGCTCGGCCTCGTTACAGATGTGCGATCATAAAGCTCTGGGTGTGATCTCCATGTGCGACCAAAGCTGAGGCATAAGCCTGCAGCAGACTGTTTTAATAAGCCGAATGTCTGCGAAAAGACAGCTCAATATTCCCTAGGCTTGGGATCCACTCCAGATATCATGTAGCCGTCTGGATCAGCAAGGACAGCAGCTGCTTCTGCATTATGTAACTGGAGAGGACTGCCAACGAGAAGAAGACTCCATCTGCAAAAAACGTGTCTCGCTTCTTTCTGCTTTATGTTCTGCTGACGTCCCTCTCGGCATGTCGGGTTACTCAGGTGGCAGACGTTTTTATGGTGCTGAATCGGTCCGTCCATTTATTTATTCATTCATCTGTTAATATGCTACTTGGTCACAAGGGGCACATCTGCTTTCTGGCATACACTGTCTGGCCAAAGGTTGGTGGGCACCTGACCTTCACCCCTTTTATGAGCCTGTTGGTCATTACATTTGTATGGCATTCCCTAACAGCCCACCTTTGCAGCCCTAGCAGCCTCCAGACTTCTTTTCACATGACTTTGGAGCACATCTGTGGGAATTTGTGCCCATTCAGCCACAAGAGTCGGGTGCTGAGATGGTGGACTGGAGGACACGGCTCGCCGGTTCTTCCCAAAGGGGTTCAGTAAGGTTGAGGTCGGGCTCTGTGCACGTCACTCAGGCTCCTCCAGGTCTTTATGGACTTGGCGTTGAGCACAGGGGCACAGTCACGCTGGAAAAGAAATGAGCCTTCATCACACCGCTGCCACAAAGATGGAAGCGCACAATGATCATTAAACGCCCTGGTCTGTTTTTAGCATGAACAGGAACAGTCACTGGAACCGAATCCGGCCATTACCCATTAGATGACGATGTGCTGATTAGTTTCTGAGCCAAATTGTGGAAGAGAAAGAGGCGCCATAGAGCAGGGGTGTCTAACTTCACTCCTGGTGGGCCACAGTGGCTGCAGGTTTCATTCCAACCTTTTCCTAATCAGTGCCTAGTTTTCACTGCTAATTAACTCCTTTTCCATTCCATTTTCAAAGCCCTGTTTTTAAGGATTCAGTCCGCTGAATTGATTCGTTTCTGCATTGAATGGCAGCCAAACAGAAATGCGATGTGAAGACAGACAGATGAGCTGCTAAACTGGAACGTCAAACTCCAACCACTTTCACTCCAACCAGTTTCTGGCTCAGAAGCCAATTCTTGCTGTTAATTAAAGCTACTATTGAATATCAGGACTTGTCGCTGCTCTCGTTCTGCCACAGCAGCCTGTTGATCTTCTGTTTTTTCTAAGACCACCGTCAAGAAGTTTGGGTGATCTGAGCAGACCAACATGGCCAAGACCTTCCCCTTTCTTTATTTTCAGGTGAACTGGTCTTGTTTTGTGTCTCATTATTTTTTGGCTGCTCATTAAGGAAAAAGAAACAACCGAGGGGTCTGAGTCACGTCAAGTAAAACGAAGGCAAAACAAGTTAATCAGCTGCCAAAACGGCTCACTAATTAAGAAGATGGTTAGAATGAAAACCTGCAGCCACTGCGGCCCACCAGGACTGGAGTGAGACACCCCTGCTCCATAGTGGAACCCTCAAATACAGCAATTCTGCAATGAATTAGGAATTCAAATCGTCCATTGATATCATAATTATCTAATTTATTATCAGGATGATCAGCATCAGTGCGGTAAACAATTACTGAAATGTTATGGAAGAGTTCAGGTAATTTGGTTCCTAGGGTGCAAAGCCTACTGATGCTCACGGCCAAATTTTTAGCAATGAAATGCATTGCAGTTGTAATTCCAACAGATGGCACATCACAAATATTAACACTGGTTTCATAAATCCCATATCAAATGGCATATAACAGAGATATACACAATGCATTTGTCGTTCCAACAGAGGGCTCATCACAAACATTTCTAATAATAAAATGCTTTGCATTTGTCACTCCAACAGATGTCATATAGCACTTTTCTCAGTTAGGAAGGTCCCCTGGCCCCAATGGAAGCAGTAGTGGAGTAGAAAATGAAGACAGAACTGAGTGCCGTTATGAACAAGGTCTCTCTATGACATACCAACACTGACAACTTTCAGCTAACAAATTATTAAACTGAAGCGTGTCAAGAAACACGACTGGGGGCTTCTTTACACCAAAAGCCAATACGCCTGTATAGCGCCTCACTGCAGCTGGGACTGATATTGTCCCCCATAGACAAGTCAGAATTTTTTTCTTTCTTCTTTTTATTTTAATTATTCTGTTGTGTAGAATAGAGATGTTTTTTGTTTGTCAAAATTTACATTTAGAGTATTTATTTATTGAGTTTCTATAGAAAAGCCAAAATTCACCTTGGGGAAAAATAAAGATCTATCTATCTATCTATCTATCTATCTATCTATCTATCTATCTATCTATCTATCTATCATACAGTACCTTTTTATCTATCTATCTATCTATCTATCTATCTATCTATCTATTATATAGTGCCTTTCACATCTATCTATCTATCTATCTATCATATAGTGCCTTGGCCTCAGACTGGCCACCCTGTATGTCAATCAAAAGACAAATGCCATCGGGAGGATATATGATAGACTAACGTTTAAAAAAAATTGTTTTGAATGCAACACGATCGACCAGCACTACCTTTTGCAATCTACCAGTCAAACGCGATCGACGCATTGAGCACCCCTGGTCTATATATTATATAGTGCTTTTTATCTATCTATCTATCTATCTATCTATCTATCTATCTATCTATTATATAGTATCTTCATCTATCTATTTCTTATATAGTACCTTTTATCTATCTATCTATTATATAGTGCATTTCATCTATCTATCTATCTATCTATCTATTATATAGTGCCTTTTATCTATCTATCTATCTATCTGTCTATCAGTTTATGAAGTGTACCATTCGTGTTCCTGAGACACGCTTATAACAACAATACTAAACTATATCTAATAAGCTTCATCACAGATTCTTGATGGTATTTTGTTGAGGTAAAGGATGAGTGACCTGACCTGAGAGCGTGGAGGACACACATATGGACGTGGGCAGAACATGTGTGCCCCACAGAGAATGAGATCCTGCTCTGTGAAGGTGTGAAGCAGCAGCACTAACCACTGTGCCACCATACTACCCAGGCAGTAACTCCATCCGTATTCTGATATGTGTATTGACCCTTTTTTATTTCACTGCTAGGCATGATGTTTATCTTTTAATTAAAGTTTACTAATGAATTAAGCTGAGTATTAAGAAGTACCGTCATCTGAACTTTCCGTCTGATTTTCCTTTTCCTTGCAGAACATGAGCCTTCCCTCTATGAACTTAAATCAAGCAGCGGTGCTTTATTGGTTGGCGGATTTCTATACAGGGGCTGCCAATCAAGAAGACTTCATGGAACCTACGTGTTTGGAGACCGCGGCGGGTAAGACCTCCAGACATGGTTCAGAGTGTAATAATGTATTAATTTGTGTCAGCGTGAGCACATCACACGTAACACAGGCTTCCCCACAGCAGCCTTTTCTTTTGTGTGCTGTTAATACCATTTTGTTTTACACACCGCAATGAAGCTGAAGTTTTGTAGCTCTGAAGGTCTGGGGTGAGTTTTCAAACACACGGCAGTAGAGCTAAGACTCGGTCATCGCCACTGCAGCCCGCCGAGTGGAGTGGAGTTGAGTGGGGCTGCGTATTTGAGGAGGGTCTACTCGGACATGTGACCCTGGAGAACCAGTCATTGCTGTTTTCTGTTTCCCTTTAACAGCGGTCAAGCAATTGTGAGTTGGAAAAGGAGCTAACAGATTTCTAAAGAATTCCAGCTGTGTCCACACTTCTAGATTTTCACTTAAAAACAGCATTTTTAGATGAAAGAGATCTCCGTCCACACCAGCATTTCCACATTACTGTAAATATTTTGTGTCCACATTGAAATGACTTGAAAACACAGATGATATAGTTATCCATCCACAATGGGCACGGGTCCTGGGTCCTCCCTGTGTGGTAGCACTTTAAGTAGTGTGAAAATCGCAAAATAAATATAATGAATTATTATTATTATGCACGCAGCATCAGTGTCTTTAAACTGGGGATCCAGTCCTTGATTTTGCAAGACTTTAATCCGGATAACGGCCATCCATTTTGTCTTCCTTTTCTGCTCCACTACTACCTCCAGTGGGTCCAGAGGGCATCCCATATCTGAACCAGCTTTCTTAATCAGCATGGGGCACCTCTTGAAGAGATGTTACCAGCCCAGCACACCAAAGCATACAAAATCGCATTAGGTTAGGTTGGGGAGTATGCACTGGTACGGCGCGTTCACATGCCCACCACACAACAAAACAGCTCAGGATCCCGCTTGGCAAGGCAGGCAGAGTTGTAGAAAATGCAAACATTTGTCATAGAATATGATCTCACTGTCTGTCTAGCTTAATATGCATCACAGAAAAATTAATGGAAGGAATTATTAACAATTAAGATTGAGCAACACCTGGCAAGGACAGGCGGTATTAGGAACAGTCAGTGTGGGCTCAGAAGAGGGAGGTCATGTTTAGCTAACAGGCTGGAATTCTATGAGGAGGCAACAAAAGGATATGACCAGAGTGGAGCAGATGAGATTATTTATCAGGACTTTTAGAAAGTATTTGATAAGGTGCCACATGAGAGGGCGGGCATCAAACTAAAACAAGTGGCAGTTCACAGTGTGGTGTGTAGGTGGGTGCAGAATTGGCTCAGACACCGGAAGCAGAGGGTGATGGTGTAAGGAACCTCATCGAATCGGGTGACATTAAGAGTGGTGACCAGCAGGGGGCAGTGCTGGGGCCACCGCTGCTATTTTTAATATATATAAATGATTTAGATAGGAATATAAGTAACAACTGCGGTGGGCTGGCACCCTGCTCGGGGTTTGTTTCCTGCCTTGCACCCTGTGTAGGCTGGGATTGGCTCCAGCAGACCCCTGTGACCCTGTAGTTAGGATATGGCGGTTTGGATAATGGATGGATATAAGTAAAAAACTGGTTAAACTTGCAGATGATACCAAGATCGGTGGATTAGCAGATAATTTGGAATCCGTTATATCATTACAGAAGGACTTGGACAGCAGACAGGCTTGGGTAGATTTGTGGCAGATGAAATTTAATGTCAGTAAATGTAAAGAATTACACAAAGGAAGTGAAAATGTGAGGTTTAAATACACAATGGGCGGTCGGAAAATCAAGAGTACACCTCATGAGAAGGATTTAGGAGTCGTAGTGGACTCTACGCTATCAACTACCAGACAGTGTTCAGAAGCCATTAAGAAGGCTAACAGAACGTCAGGTTATATAGCGCCTTGATGTGTGGAGTACAAGTCACAGAAGGTTCTGCTCAGGCTTTATAACACACTGTTGAGGCCTCATCTGGACTACGGTGGGCAGTTTGGGTCTACAAAAAGGACATAACAGCACCAGAGAAGGTCCTGAGAAGAGCAACTGGGCTGATTCAGGGCTACAGGGGAAGAGTGATGAGGAAAAATGAAAAGAGCTGAGCCTTTACAGTTTAAACAAAAGAAAATGAAATGTAATTAAATGTAAAGAATTACACGTAGGAAGTAAAAATGTGAGGTCTGAATACACAATGGGAGGTCTGAAAATCAAAAGTCCACCTTATGAGAAGAAGTTAGGAGTCGTAGTGGACTCAACCTTATCAACTGGGAGACAAGCCATTCAGAAGGCTAACAGACTGTCAGGTTATATAGCGCCTTGATGTGTGGAGTATACGTCACAGGAGGTTCTGCTCAGGCTTTATAACACACTGGTGAGGCCTCATCTGGAGTACGGTGTGCAGTTATGGTCTCCAGACTACTAAAAGGACATAACAGCACAAGAAAAGGTCCAGAGAAGAGCAACTCGGCTGAGTCCAGGACTACAGGGGATGAGTTAAGAGGAAAGATTAAAAGAGCTGAGCCTTTACAGGAGATGAAGAGCAGACCTGATTGAAGTGTTTAACATGATGAAGGAATTAGTCCAGTGGATCGAGATGGTGACTGGATTTAGGAGTTCTGGTGGACTCTACGCTATCAACTGGCAGACAGTGTTCACAAGCCTTAAAGGAGGCTAACAGACTGTCAGGTTATATAGCGCCTTGATGTGTGCAGTGCAAGTCACAGGAGGTTCTGCTCAAGCTTTATAACACACTGGTGAGGCCTCATCTGGAGTACTGGGTGCAGTTTGGGTCTCCATAAAGATATAACAGCACTAGAGAAGGTCCAGAGAAGAGCGACTAGGCTGATTCAGGGCTACAGGGGAAGAGTTAGGAGGAAAGATTAAAAGAGCTGAGCCTTTACAGTTTAAACAAAAGAAAATGTAATGTCAGTAAATGTAAAGAATTACACACAGGAAGTAAAAATGTGAGGTTTGAATACACAATGGGTGGTCTGGAAATCAAAAAGTCCACCTTATGAGAAGAATTTAGGAGTCATAGTGGACTTGACACTATCAACTGCCAGTATCAGACTACCATTAAGAAGGCTAACAGACTGTCAGGTTATATAGCGCCTTGATGTGTGGAGTACAAGTCACAGGAGGTTCTGCTCAGCTTTATAACACACTGGTGAGGCCTCATCTGGAGTACGGTGGGCAGTTTTGGTCTCCAAAGAGGACATAACAGCACTGGAGAAGGTCCAGAGAAGAGCAACTCGGCTGATTCAGGGCTACAGGGGATGAGTTAGGAGGAAAGATTAAAAGAGCTGAGCCTTTACAGGAGATGAAGAGGTGACATGACTGAAGTGTTTGACATTATGAAGGGAATTAGTCCAGTGGATCAAGACGGTGACTTGAAAATGAGTTCATCAAGAACACAGGGACACAGCTGGAAACTTGTGAAGGGGAAATTTCGTACAAACATTAGGAAGTTTTTCTTTACACAGAGAATAATAGACACTTGGAATAAGCGACCAGGTAGTGTGGTTGACAGTAAGACTTTAGGGACTTTCAAAACTTGACTTGATGTATTTTCTCGGACAGGACTGGTGAGCTTTGTTGGGCTGAATGGCCTCTTCTCGTCCAGATTGTTCCCCTAACAGAGGAGACATTGAGCTGATATTGCCCGTTGCCACACCCACCGCACGCCAAGCCACCCAGACTGGGACCCGAGTGCCGTGGGTGACGCCTCCCACACCACACTGGAACACTGTGAGATTTTTTTTTAACGGTGGCTCAAGTGCCAATCCTGCCACCAAGCTGTATACTGTAAGTTGGAGGATCAGCTTGCCGGGTTGGCTGCAGATTAACGCCATACCCAGGATGGAGCGATTGCAGGTTAAGGGTCTTGCTCAAGGGTCCAGTTCCTCCCTAAGATCTGGTAATACACAGTGAATATATGTCACGTTTCATTTTTGTTGATAGACTTCATCGAATAACTCAACGTATCTGAAGATCGCAAGAGACTAGCAGTCTGTATCAGTGCTGGAATGAAACCGTGGTGCTCTTGCCCCTAGAAGTAAAGAGGAAGGCCACCGGCACTCTGAATTAAAGCTGCAGGCAATTCGAGTTCCCTGGCCGGCTGTGGCAGCAACAAAAAATTAAGGAATCAGTATGTCTGCCACGCATCGGCTTACCAAATGTAACACCTTCTCTGTTTCCACAGCCATTTCCGAGCCCTGCACAAATCATCGTCTGGAAAGCACTTTCAAGAAAAGACTCTGTGCTTTGGGAGCAGCGGGTCATGTAGGAGTTCTCTCACTGGCCACGTGCTGGGATTTGGAGAAGATGAATTAGGTAAGATATAGCGAAAATCTGTACTTCACTGGCACTGCGACAATGTGATGTATATCCCAATAGCAGTTTGTACAGTATGTAAGCTAATTCACTGGGAAGGTGATCATGCCGACTACGCTATTAAGCTAGTTTAAATGTACCAGAGGGTACCCAAAAATAACTAGAATCTGTACCTGCCGCACAAGCAAAACTTCGTTGCGAATTTTGCCGCTAGGTGTAGCATACTTATGGTATTCTGTGCCAGTCTGCACAGTGGCGTGGCTCTGTATTGTTCATACACCATTAAACGTGTTCTGTGTTTTTTTTTTTTTGTGGTGGTGATCATAAAGAACAGCGAGTTAAGTCTGAATTCAATTTCATTTTCTCTGGCACGCAATCTGGACTTTTCCCCAGCCTTGGCGCAGTTGTTCAAAGCTGATCCTCCGGCTAGGACGCTGAATATCTCTGGTCCACGGTCCTTGAGGCTGACCCTCCAATTAGCTGTGAACCCCCCAGTCTCACTGAGATGGCACAGGTGGTGAACCAGATGAGGGTAGGGAAGGCTGCAGGGATCTGTGGTATCCGTGGGTGAACTTCTCCAGGCTGGTGGTCAGGCTGTCCTCCTGGCATTGCAAGCAATCTTTGCTTCCATTTGGGAGACTGGCATCATCCCAACTGACTGGAAAACGATATGGGAAAGGGAAGGGTGATCGCCTGGATTGCAGCAACTACATGTGGACAACGCTGCTCTCGGTGCTGGGTAAGGTCCTCAATAGGATCCGTGATCACTTTCTCACCTACCAGCGACCGGAGCAGTCTGGTTTTACAGCTAAGAAGTCCACCATCGACCACATCCTGGCGCTGAAGGCTGTCACGGAGCGTGAACGTGAATATCGGCTGAGTTTCGTTGCAACCTTTGTCGATTTTCATAAAGCGTTCGACTCAGTTGATGGAGCTGCCCTGTGGGACATCCTGAGGGTTCGTGGGATCCCCTCGAGGTTGCTGGATATCCTGGCCGGCCTGTCCACTGGTACTGTGAGCGCTGTGCAGAGTGGAGGCAGACCCTCTGTGTTTTTCCCCAGTTGATTCTGGGGTCCGTCAGCCGTGTGTTCTGCTCCTACTCTGTTCAGTGATCACATGGACTGGGTGTCGGGCGAGGTCGTGGGGTCCAGTGGCTGTGGGGCATCTGTTGGTGAAGAGAGATTCACTGATCTTGACTTTGCTGACGATGCTGTGATCTTCGTGGAGTCAATGGAGGTTCTGATCGGGGGTCTCGAGAGACTGAGTGAGGAGTCTGAGTGTCTGGGCTTGTGAGGGTCCTGATGAAAACCAAAGATCCAGGCCTTTAATGACCTCTTGGGCACGGCCATCAGCAGTGTGTCTGTCTGCGGTGAGAGTATCGACCTCGTCATCGAGAGGTTTACTTACCTCAGCAGTGACATTCATGTGACTCTGGTGACTCTTCCTATGAAGTCAGTAGATGGATTGGGAGAGCATGGGGGGTATTGAGGTCACTGGAAAAGGGTGTGTGGCACTCCTGTTATCTGTAAAAGGACGAAGGTCCAAGTCTTTAGAGTCCTGGTGCTTCCCGTCTTGCTATATGGTTGTGAGACATGGACGCTGTCCAGTGACCTGAGACGAAGACTGGACTCCTTCATGTGTGTCACTTTGGAGAATCCGCTGGTTTGACTTTGTGTTGCTCACGGAGTCCCGAATGAGGCACATGACCCGCATTGTGAGGGAGCGTCAGTTACGGCACTACGGCGATGTGGCGCGTTATCCTGAGGGTGACCTGGCTCATAAGATCCTCGTTGTTGGGGACCCGAGTGGCTGGACCAGGCCAAGGGGTCGCCCACGTAACACCTGGCTGCGGCAGATAGAGGGTCATTTCCGGAAGGTGGGACTGGACTGTCTGTCTGCCTGGGAGGTTACCAACCGGGATCCCGAGTTGTTTGGTTGTGTGGTGGGTGTGGCAACGCACTGTAACAGTGCATGCTCGCCAACTTGACTTGACTTCGCATCATGCCATCCATATATACAGTGGGGCAAAAAAGTATGCAGTCAGCCACCAATTGTGCAAGTTCTCCCACTGAAAAAGATGAGAGAGGCCTGTAATTTTCATCATAGGTATACCTCAACTATGAGAGACAAAATGAGAAAACAAAAATCCAGAAAAATCACTTTGTCTGATTTTTAAAGAAGTTATTTGCAAATTATGGAGGAAAAAAAGTATTTGGTCAATAACAAAAGTTCATCTCAATACTTTGTTATATACCCTTTGTTGGCAATGACAGAGGTCAAACGTTTTCTGTAAGTCTTCACAAGGTTTTCACACACTGTTGCTGGTATCTTGGCCCATTCCTCTATCCTCCATCCTAGAACAGTGATGTTTTGGGGCTGTCGCTGGGCAACACGGACTTTCAACTCCCTCCAAAGATTTTCTATGGGGTTGAGATCTGGAGACTGGCCAGGCCACTCCAGGACCTTGAAATGCTTCTTACGAAGCCACCCGGGCAGTGTGTTTGGGATCACTGTCATGCTGAAAGACCCAGCCACGTTTCATCGTCAGTGCCCTTGCTGATGGAAGGAGGTTGTCACTCAAAATCTGACTGACGATACATGGACCCATTCATTCTTTCCTTTACACGGATCAGTCGTCCTGGTCCCTTTGCAGAAAAACGGTCCCAAACTATAAAGTTTCCACCCCCATGCTTTACAGTAGGTATGCTGTTCTTTGGATGCAACTCAGCATTCTTTCTCCTCCAAACACGACAAGTAGAGTTTTTACCAAAAAGTTCTATTTTGGATTCATCTGACCATATGACATTCTCCCAATCCTCTTCTGGATCATCCAAATGCTCTCTAGCGGACTTCAGACGGGCCTGCACATGTACTGGCTTAAGCAGGGCGACACGTCTGGCGCTGCAGGATTTGAGTCCCTGGCGGCGTAGTGTGTTACTGATGGCAGCCTTTGTTACTTTGGTCCCAGCTCTCTGCAGGTCATTCACTAGGTCCCCCCGTGTGGTTCTGGGATTTTTGCTCACCGTTCTTGTGATCATTTTGACCCCACTGGGTGAGATCTTGCGTGGAGCCCCAGATCGAGGGAGTTTATCAATGGTCTTGTATGTCTTCCATTTTGTAATAATTGCTCCCACAGTTGATTTCTTCACACCAAGCTGCTTACCTATTGCAGATTCAGTCTTCCCAGCCTGGTGCAGGTCTACAATTTTGTTTCTGGTGTCCTTTGACAGCTGCTTTGGTCTTGGCCATAGTGGAGTTTGGAGTGTGACTGTTTGAGGTTGTGGACAGGTAATAATCATCCTCTTTAATAAAACCCTTGTGTGCGTCCAGTGTCTTCTGGTGAAGTGCGCATGCGCGGGGCCACACAGCACGTGTTCAGTCTCTTCCTGGGCATTCCCTGTGCAGAGACAGACAGACAGACAGACAGACAGAGGCGCTCGCGACACGCACGCACGCATCACACACACACACACAGGCGCGCCGCGCGTCTCACACACACGAGTCACACGCACGCACGCGCGACAGACAGACACACACGCACGCACACACACACACACAGAGACAGGCACGCACGCACGCATCACACACACACACAGGCGCGGCGCGCGTCTCACACACACACACGCACGCGCGACAGACGGACACACACGCACGCGCACACACAGAGATAGGCACGCACGCACGCACGGATCACACACACACACACAGGCGCTGCGCGCGTCTCACACACGCACGCACGCGCGACAGACAGACACACACACACACAGACACAGAGGCGCGCGCTTAAGACACACACACGCAGGCCCGCGGGAGAAACACACACACACACACAGGGGCGCGTGTGTATTGTTGCAATGTTACTTTTCTTGGTGGTTTATTAAATTACAGATTTTTCAAATGTTCTTTTTTTTTCCCCTGTGCTTAAAACTCATTAAAAGAAGAGTTTTTAGCGAGTGGGTCATAAGGCTATAGTGCGGACTCTTGCAGTGTTAGTTTTCTCTGTTGTTCAAGGTTTTCTTAGTGCTATTCAGTGTTTTTACGTTTAGTTTACTATTACGCTGTGCTTTCTATGGTATAGTTAACTATATTTGTGCTTAAAAACTTAAAACATATATATATTTACATACAGTTCATACAGTCTGGAACGGATTCATTGTATTTACATACAATCCTATGGGGGAAATTACTTCGGTTCACGACCAAATGGGTTATAACCAGAGTTTTGGAATGGATTATGGTCGTGTATTCCACTGTATTACTGTCAGGCAAAATTACAGGCATTTCACGGAAATACAAAGCAGTATTACTGAGAGAGAAAATTAAAGGCACACAATACAGTGACGCATATTACAGCCACATACAAGGTCCCTTGCCATTTAATAGAGACTGTTCATACAAATGTTTATGCACTTCTGTTCTAGCGCCCGTTATTTTAACGGGCTTAATGTCTAGTAAATAATAATAATTCATTACATTTATATAGCGCTTTTCTCAGTACTCAAAGCACTATCCACACAGGGAGGAACTGGGAAGCGAACCCACAATGTTCCACAGTCTCCTTACTGCAGAGCAGCAGCAGCAGCACTACCACCGCGCCACCTGTGAGGAGAAGTGTCTTTTATATTGGTAACGAGTTCAAACAGGTGCCATTAATACAGGTAACAAGTGGAGGACAGAGGAGCCTCTTACAGAAGAAGCTACAGGTCTGTGGGAGCCACAAATCTTCTTGTTTGTAGGTGACCAAATACTTATTTTCCACCATAATTTGCAAATAACTTCTTTAAAAATCAGACAAAGTGATTTTCTGGATTATTTGTTTTCTCATTTTGTCTCTCATAGTTGAGGTATACCTATGATGAAAATTACAGGCCTCTCTCATCTTTTTCAGTGGGAGAACTTGCACAATTGGTGGCTGACTACATACTTTTTTGCCCCACTGTATATATATCTTTATTTATTAGTGTTACAATACACACTCTAAACCCTTGAGCGTCCAGCAATTTTTTTTCCAATATAAGGATTCAGTTTTTTGTGTTTTTTTATGTGTTAATACAATTAGGCACATGAAGAAGTGTATCAGTTATGCCTAACCTTAAAACGTTTCCCCTAAAAGGAACCTTAAATGAAGTAACTATAGCTTTCGACATGCTGTGACTGAAATTTGTTCAAATATACTTAAGTGAAATTCTACGATGTGCACTTACATCACCTCTGAATTTGTAATTGATTGTAATTGATTGTAATTGATTGTAATTGATTGTAATTGATTGTAATTGATTGTAATTGATTGGTAATTGATTTGTAATTGATTGATTTTAGAAGTCAAGGAAAAAGGTGTCCTTGTCCCAAACATTTTGGAGGGCACTGAAGATCATGCCGACTATGCGATTAGATTAGTTTAAGTGTACGAGGGGGTACCCAAAAATAACCGGCATCTGTTCCTGGTGCACAATCTCGACTTCGTTGTTAATTTCACTACTGAGTATTCTGTGCCAGTCTGCCAAGTGGCATTGTTCTGTATTATTCATATGCCATCCCGTGTCGGTTTTTCTTGGTGCTCATTAAACGTGTTCTGTCATTTTTGTGATGGGTGATCATAAAGAGCGGCGAGTCAGCATTCAAATTTTGTTTACTCTATTTTGGAAAACAGCTCTTGAAATTGTAGTGAAACTGCTTTTAAAGAGGAAGCTTTAAGTAAAACACGGGTCTATGAGTGGGTTTTGGGTTTTTTGGAAGGAAGGAGACCCCCTGGTTTAGACGGTCAGTATTGTCACCGTGTACAGTAAAATTCTTACCCGCATGTCATCATCAACATGCAACATGTCGCCTCACTCCGGTGGAATGATTAGTCAGTAGACCTCCTTGACTGGAGACGTCAGTCTTCCCTACCTGAAATAAGACCCTCGCCTAGGAGTTACAACTACTTCTATGGCGGAGGGGCCCTGGCTGTGGAACTGACATGTCACACGCCGCCGACTGCCTCCATGTTCTCAATTTCTGTTACATTTGCTCAGACATCAAGTTCATTGCTGTTTACATATTCCACGAGTCCAACTTGTGTTGAGTGGTCCGTGGCGTTGGGCGAGTTTTTAAATTAATAATCTCACCCCGTGAGGTGCCGTCTCTATTTGGACGTGGGTGAGTATGTCAATGTGTTTTGCTCCGAAGTGTAAGCATCAGTCAGGGGCTTCATTAGCACCTCGGAGGGAGCAGTGGGGTCTCACACCCGCACCCACATTAGGAGAGCCAGCATGGGACACAGGAGGTCAGGGCGGAAAAAAGAAAAGGACAAATGAAAGAATAGGAAAAATGGAGACGGAGATTAGAAGACAAGAGAAAAGGAAGGAGGGAGGCAGAGAGAGCTGGTGGGTGGGTGAAGGAAGGAGAGAAAATGAGAGAAGGCAGACAGCTGGGACGAAGACCCTTGGGGAGCGGGTGGCTGATGCTCAGGGGGCTGAAGGAGACCAATGGGGCAGCTGGAGTGACGCGCTGCTCAGATGGAGTGACTCGCCGTGTAAGGCCGGGAGAAAGGCAGGCAGTGAGAGCTGCAAGGGTATCAGAAGGCTCGGCGAGGCGTCCTGCAGGGACCTGAACCAGCTGGAGAAGACCGCAGGGCCGTCTTAAGAGCACCCACCGTAGGCAGAGTAGTGTGAGTGGATGCACTGGGGACTCGATTTTAAACAGAAGTTTCCTGCCTTGAGTTTTTAACCTCAATTTGAAAGGATTATTTATTGACTTGTTACAATCCCCACTTTTGCATCTTTTTGAGGGATTACTTGTTCATTGATCTTTCTGCTCTGAACTTTGAGCACCTGTTTGTTTGACTTTGTTTTAAATAAAAGCGCTGAGCACTAATACAACTACCCCTCGCTATACAGTATGTGTCCTCATTCGCCAGGCTCATCTTGGTTATGGTATGGATGGCGGCGGGTGCAAGAGTAGTGTGGAGCCAACCTGCATCCTCACACGACTGTGGTGGTGAACACAGAAGAGTATTTGCAGTTCTGACATTTAGTAATTACATCATTAGAAAGTACTACAGTAGATAGATAGATCTGAAAGGCACTATACGATAGATAGATAGAGAGAGAGATATGAAAGGCACTATATGATAGATAGATAGATAGATAGATATGAAAGGCACTACACTGTATAATAGATAGATGTGAAAGACAATAGCTAGATAGACAGACAGATATATAAGGCACTATATGATAGATAGATAGTTAGATATGAAAGGGACTATATGATACACTACTGTATATGATAGATAGAGAGATAGATATAAAAGGCACTATATGATTGATTGATTAATAGATAGATATAAATGGCATGATATGATATATGAGATAGATTGATTAATAGATTAATAGATAGATATAAAAGGCACTATATGATACACTACTGTATATGATAGATAGAGAGAGAGATAGATATGAAAGGCACTATATGATAGATTGATTGATTAATAGATATGAAAGGCACTATATGATAGAGAGATAGATATGAAAGGCACTATATAACAGATAGAAAGAAAGATTGATTGATAGATTAATAAATAGATATGAAAGGCACTATATAACAGATAGAAAGATTGAGTGGTAGATTAATAGATAGATTTGAATGGCACTTTATGATAGAGAGATAGATAGATAGATGATACTTTATTAAGATGTGTAACTTCAGATCAATGCTGACTCCAAACTCCTGACATCCCACTCGGGGTTTGTTCGTGTCGCTGAGGAATTTTGTTTTTCACTAATGGCTGGCTGGCTGGCTGATGCTTTTCATGGTAGGCACTGAGGGTTTCTTTATAGAAGCAGACTACCACTACACAAGGAGCCGTCAGTTCAAAGAGTTTTCTGCTGTTGTTTCAGTTCAGAGATCGTCAAACTAAACTGCTGAGTGCACCACTGCCATATAAAAATGGTGGTGTGACATCCGTTTACTTTTGCCAGTTTAGTGCCCGAGGTCACTCCAGCTATTACAGCTGCCCAGTGCTTCTTAAACTTTTCTTTTCTTGGTTTTGCTTTTCTTAGCTTCTTTGAGGCCCTTCCCATAGCGACCATCAGATTTTGCTCCCTTCGAGAATCACCCCTGACTGTCCTAGCAGACCACCGTCACCTGTTTAAACTGCCCACTGTGACCCATCACCAGACCCTTTCCCATTGAATACAGCAGACAAACGTGACCTGTGCAAACTAAACGGCAGCAGCCCTTGTGAAAAACTATATACTAGACGACCACCGCTGTCACCTTAAACTGTCATCATCGGAGTTCTTCTATAATTTGTGAATGCACCCCCTTATTTTTTAGCTGACTAATGCGTTACGTCACTTCTGATGCACTGGCTAAGTAATAATCTTTTTCAGCCGAGGCACGTTCTGGTTAAGTTTAAAGTTAATGTCTTTAATTCAATTTGAAAGCGGACTCCGCTTCTCTATTGTAACCACACATCCACTCATTTTCTGCATAACCTGACGTATTTCAAGGACACAGGAAGTGGGAAAAAAGAAAACAAGCCTGGCAGCTTCATGCGGGACCTACTGACACACAAGCCCACCGCAGTCACACAGGGTCACTTCAGAGTTAACTTAACATGCACGTCTTTGGGGTTTGAGAGACCCCCTTTGGGTGCAGGGAGAACATACAAACTTGACAGAGAGAGAGACAGTGGCTCAGCCAGAACTTGATCCTTTGGATTTTGGAGCTGTGAGGCGTGGTGCTAACCACTGCACCGCCAGGCCACCTAATACCGAAATCATGAATAATAACTGAAAAAAGGCTTTCATTCCAAGATGTGTAGAAGAAAATACCTGAACTTAGGAGCTGCTGATGTCATTTACTAAACACAACAAGCACAGAGCGGTCAAAGAACGGCAATCGGATACCAACCAGCAAGAAAGAAACGCAGGGCCGGGTGGTGATTGGGTCAGTGGGCGATTCCGAGCCTGGCGACACCATCTGCAGCCTGGGCAGAAGAGAAACACACACACACACATGCACACACACCCAAACACACACACAATCACAGACACACAAGCAAACAGATACAATCACACACACCTGCACACACAGAGTCACACACCCATGTACACACACATACACAATCACACACCACAAACACATACACACATACACACATAATCACACACACACAAACACACACACCCACGCAATCGCAAAAACACAAGCAAACAGACACAATCACACACACACACGCACCCACACACAATCACACCCACACACAATCACACACACACACAAACAGATCACAAACACGCACCTGCACACAGAGTCACATACACATGTACATACACACACACACACACACATCCACACATAATCACACACACGCAAACACAAACACAATCACACACACCCACACACAATCACACCCACACACAATCACACACACGCACACATCACACACAATCACACACACCACATTCGCAAACTCAGAGCAAACATGTCAATCTAGGCACCTGTGGCGCTCACACACCCATGTTTTACACACTACACACATTCATTCCAATCACATTTTCTCAGCTATTAGACCTGGCACTCTTCATGTCTGCAGGCTCTTAATAACTGAATAATTACCTTAATAATTACCTTAATTAAAGCAATAATTTGCTTGAATAAAATGTTCAAATTGTTTTTAATTGCACTCGCAACTGAAATAGCAACTATAAAATCTCCAGCTTGTCAGCCAGCCAGAAAGCAATCGATGACGTCGCCCCGTGCAGCTGGCAGCCATGAGAAAACGCAGCTGGGAACGGCTGGGGCGGCACTGCAGAGCATTCACAAAGAAAGCAGAAACTCAAAAACGTTGGTGGACACCTCATCGCCACACCTATAGGAGCTTACTGGACATGCCATTCCAAAGTCGTGGGCATCAGTATGGCGTTGGTCCCCACCCTTTGTGGCTGTAGCGGCCCCCTCTGTACTGAGAGACACACACAGAGACAATGGGCCACGCCACTCAGATTTGCTTCTGTATCTTGGTGTCTGTGTGAGTCTCTCATCGTCTGTAAACTGCGACAAAACTCGCCGCTATGTGTTAGTCCGACTCACTTTGCTAGAAGGAAAGTTAGCTTCGTTGATTTGACCTTCGCTGTGTGAGCAGCGAAGAGCGAACGACCTGTAAAATGGCATCGACCTCCGGCGAGAGGCCACAGCGAAAGCACAAAGCAAAATGCGGAGTTTGGCGGGTCACGGCTGACTTGGATTTGTCGGACTCCGGTTTTGATGGAAGTGATCTGGAGATGGAGATCGAAAACGTAAAAGTGAGGTACCGCCATCAGCTGATTGGTCCCCACGTTCGTGTAGTTGATGCACTGATAGCAACGTTGGCCTGGGAGGACCACCACTTATCATGACAAGAGGTACAAACCAGATGGCGTCACACTGTGACTGCCACTGCCATCCACCTGTGGCACAAAGAAAGCCGGGTAGGCGGCCCGCCGTGTATTTCTGTCAGCCATTGAGCCACCCCAAAAAAAAAAAAAAAATTCAGCCCTCAAACTGTTAAAGTAAATGAAGCTTTGTGAGTCGAAGTAAACAATTTGCACAGGTGTCCCAGCTTCTGTTGATTCCTTAAAAGCCGTCAGTGTATCTTAAAGCAGACTTGGCACACCCTGTGAAGAACAACTTGGACAATAATCTGTGATAACGGCAAGAAAATGGCAATTAACAACTGAAATGAGACACGCCGTGATTACCCTGAGACGTTCATTTACACTCGGGAGTGCGCACGCGGCCCTCGACTTTCTCGTATACTGAGACGGAGGAAACGCTTCCAGTTATACCATATTTCTCTCTGTTTCTCATCATAACTAGTTGATAATATCTCTGTTTAGAATCAAATTTTATATTAAAATGATATTTTCGCACTTAGGGAGACTGAAAACGGTGGTGGAATTTTTTTTCATGACTGCATATGCATTACCGAGATTACGTGCAAAAGTAAAAAGAGTCACCTTAAAACATACAAAAAGTGTTAGTATTGTATAATATTTGTTGCAATAAATTGCTAAAGGAAAAACTGCATTTAGCTACATTTAATTATGATAAGGTGGCACGGTGGCGCAGTGGGTAGCGCTGCTGCCTCGCAGTTAGGAGGCCCGGGCGTGGAGTTGATTGTTGGCATCAGGGTTTTTCTCAGTACTGCAGATGGAAGAAAAAGAAAGCACAGTTAGTGTGAGTGCCTCCTGTAGGTCCAGGGTGGTATTGTATTGTATTGTATTGACCCCCTTTTTCTTTTTGACACCCACTACACGTCCAACATACCTGGAAAGGGGTCTCTCTTTGAATGCCTTTCCCAAGGTTTCTTCCATTTTTTTCCCTCTTTTTTGGGAGTTTTTCCTTGTCTCCTTAGAGAGTCGAGGCTGGGTGGCTGTTAAGAGGCAGGGTCTGTTAAAGCCCATTGCGGCACTCCTTGTGTGATTTTGGGCTCTATAAACATAAACTGTATTGTATGTATTGTATTGTATTGTATTGCTCAGCACATCTAAGATGATCCCCAGATGCACATTCGTGGCATGTTTTGCTCATGTCACTTATCGAGCTCCCTTCTAACCTGTGGCTGGTATTTCTTTGTTCCTTTACTAGTGATGTGGACATAATAAATGGAAGCAAAGCTAATCTAAAGTAGTTTATTTATTTATTATTATGATTTTCACTGCGTCGTGTGTCACTTGTCTGTTACATTGGTATAGCATTTGGCACCACTGGTCGTTATCTGGTGACAAGTCAATTGTGGACATTTTTCTCTTCATTGTGTACAGACAATTGTACATTTTTAAAGATATAAAGTGCTAATAGTAATTTACTCAACCAAACAACATTTGCACATATAAACATAGTGCCTTGTGACAGTCCCCATTTGTCCTGTTTTGTGGCATTGCAATCTGGAATTTAAACGGATTTTATGTAATGGACTTAACAATGTAGCTGAAGTGAAATGAAAGTTAAATACTTTGTGCATTGTGACAGGCGGCCATTTCCCATGCCCGGCCGGGACGCCCCTGCTGCATATGTTCCGGGGGAGCAACCATGGGCAGCTCAATACCTCCCCTGGGATGCTTGGTGATTGCCCCATGGGAGATGGAGTCCTCTACAGTCTGGTTGGGAGTCTGGGGTGGCCACTAGGGGGTGCTGCCTGGCTGGACAAATCTTCAGCCCCACCCGGAGGTGCAATTGGAACCAGGCGGTCAAGCGCCTGGAACAATTCCGGGTGGGGTTATAAAAAAGGGGGCCAGCCACCACCATCACTCAGTGACCAGAGTCAGGTGGAGGAAGACAAAGGTTGCTTGGGAGGAGTGGTGGCGCCAAGGAGGAAGAGAAAGTGAATGTGCGAAGGGCTTTTGGGACCGTGTATTGCCTGTGGGGTTCACGGGGAAGACGTGCCCCACAGGTGAAGAAAATAAAGTCTGTCTGTGTTTTTTTACACATGCCTCAGTGTGAGTCTGTGTCGGGTTGGGCGCTATATAGCGTCCATATCACAGCATATACAAAAAAGCAAGTCAAAATTGAAAAGTTGTGAGCGCTTATGTATTCATCTTCCCTTTGCTATGAGACCCCCTCAATAACGAAAAGAAGATCTGGTCCAACCAAGTCACATGATTAGTCGATTAGTGTCCACCTGTGGGCAATCCGTGTCACCTAATGTGGTGTTATGGGTCAACAGCTCGCTCAGCAAAGGCCATTTATTTATTTAAATAATCACCGCACTCACGGCGGCTTAGTGAGGGGGCGTGGTGGCCGCAGCAAGCCACGGGGACGGGCGAGGGACTTCCCACATCCATGATTGTTCCTGTGGCTAATGTGCTGTAGCTGCTATGGCCCCTCGCAATATAAAAGAAGTGCAAGTCGGTTGGGAGGAGAGATCAGAAAAAATGAAGGAAACGAAGGAAGCAGCAAAGAGAGAGAGTAAGGCGGTGCGAGAGAGCGAGAGAGAGAGAGACACGGAGCGTGTGGGCGAGCGAACGAGCGCTCGCGGGCAGCTGCGAGGAAACCTGGGTGTTAGGCCGACACCCAGGAGTTGAAGTAGCAGTCGCTCCCGCTGAGCGATCAGGTAGCGGGAGTGACCAGGGAAAGGCAACTGGCCGCAGAAGACCGGAAAAGCAGCGGGAGTCGCGAGGCTTGGAGTTGCAGCCCTTGGTGTGGGTGTCCTGGAAACTAAGGAGTCCAAGTCTCAGGCCCGGGATGAGTGCCAGACCGAAGCCAGGATCGTGTTTGTGAATGGAAAAGGGCAGCTGCAGAGCGCGTCTCGCCTGTGGGAGAAGCAGGCGAGACGCTAACGCTAATAGAAAAGAAGCACCGGGCTTATTGGTTTTAAGAATGCTTCCTATAGAACGTTTTAACTTTGTTTTTAAAGAATTGTTTTTGTTCTATTTATTGTTTTTTTTTTTTTATTGGATTATTTATTTGAACAACTTTGGATCACTGCACTTTATGGACACTTGCTTGTTTTTAATAAAAGCACTTTTGCACATTTTTACCATCCCTTGCTCAGTTGTTGTTGCCTCCACTGTCTAGCTCATCGGTGACATTACCGACGGTGTTGGGTTCAAGGGCTCCCGAACAGCGATGGGAGCATGGAGCAGAACCCCACATCGTCACACACCTGACCGGTCAGTTCTGAAAGGCCCCTGCCTCTACAACACCATTAAAGCAAGCAACATGAAGGTCAGAAGACCAGCCATCAGGGTTGGGTTGTAAAAAAATGTTAAATGTCCCAAAATTTGAAGATCCCACAGAGTTCCATTAAATCCATGATAACAACATGGAAAGAATACGAACAAAACTACAAACCTGACGAGAGAAGGCCGCCCACTAAAACTGACAGACGGGCCAAGGTGGCCATTCACCAGAGATACAACAAGGAGAACACTGAAGGAGCTGCAAGGATCCACAACGGGCCACTTTAAAGGCATAGACTCCACAGAGTGGGGCTTTATGGGGGGGGGTCTGGGGGTTGCTTAAAGAAAAAGATCAGAAAACACGCCTAAAATTTGTCCAACAGCATTGGGTGGTCTCCCCAAACACATGGAAGATGAGACTAAAATTGAACTTTTTGGATAACACGGGGCACACCATGTGTGGCACAAACCCAACGCATCCCATCATCCCAAGAGGACCACTCCCTCAGTGAGGCATGGTGGGGGCAGCAGAATAACTATGGATAGACCTCGTACGTATCGGCAAATTGAGAAAATGATGTCGCCCCCTATAATTAACGATCTGTAGATTTCATTTTTCCTGGGCTTTACGTACAGGTCAGGTCAAGTTGGGGGGCATGCACTGGTACAGCATATCACCGCACCCACCACATGACGAAACTGCTTGGGATTCCGGTTGGCAGGGGCAGACACACGGTCCAGTCACACCCTCTGGAAATGACCCTCTATCTGCTGCAGCCAGGTGTTATGTGGGTGTCCCCTTGGCCTGGTCCAGCCACTCAGGTCCTCAACAAAAAGCCGGATCACCCTCGGGTAATGGCGTCAAATGGCTGTAACTGACGCTCCCTCGCAATGCACACAATATTTGTTTTTATTTTTTTTTCACGATTCAGCAACACCTGCCATTTAAATCACACAGCATTTAAAATCATGTGATCGTAATCCGATGTTTTCATTGGTAGGCGGTCTTTCCTCATTGGTCCATGGAGTTGCTAGGTTTTTGTCTTGCAGTATGTAAATTATGGTGTCCATACCATCTTCTTCCATCGTGCTATGACTGGAATGAAGACGTATTTGGTCATCGCAGCTACCTTATAACACCAGGAAAGACCTAGTAAGTCCAAAAACAGAACAAAAAAAAAAAAATGGCAGTCACTGTGTTTTTCCTTTGCACGTGAAAACTGGTCAGGATTGAAGGAAAGATGGATGGCACTA
Organism: Polypterus senegalus; assembly: GCF_016835505.1. Classification (NCBI taxonomy): domain Eukaryota; kingdom Metazoa; phylum Chordata; class Cladistia; order Polypteriformes; family Polypteridae; genus Polypterus; species Polypterus senegalus. Next base: position 5,770,457 of record NC_053157.1, on the reverse strand, counting down.
AATACAGGGTAATGCTTGAGTCTGCCAGAGATTTGAGACTTGGGACGAAGGGTTCACCTTCCAGCTGGACAAAGAATGACCCTCAACATGCTGTCAGCGCGTCACTGGGGGGGCTTAACTCTTTGAGGGCTGAATAGTTTTTCCAACCAACACAGTTTACTGAAAAGCACAAAAAGCAATAGTTTCACCCAGAAATCGACATAAAATGTCTGGTACTGCAAGCTATGGCCACCAGTTCATCAGGAATGCCCAGCAGGCTGGCTGCCATGCCATCTTTTGTGTCAGACCGTGGTCGCAGTGCGTTGCAATCTGGTTTGTACCTCTTGTCATTGTAAGTGGTCGGCCTCCCAGGCGAATATTGCCGTAGGTGCGTCAGCTACGTAAACCCGTTCAGCATCTCGATCAGCTGGGGTTTGATCAACTTGGGACCGATCAGTTGTTGCTGGTACCTCACATTGGTTTTCGATCACTGGGAGTCCGACAAATCAGAATCCAATTCAGCGAGAACATGCAAAACTGAGTATTTTGCTTTACGCATGCGCATTGATCTCTCGCCAGATGTCGATACCATTTTTGCTGTTGTTTGCTCCTTGATACTCATACGAGCGCAGGGGATCTCAGTCAGACCAAGGAAGCAAACTTCTCTTCTAGCAAGGAGAGCCCATCTAAAACATAACGGAGGGTTTTGTCACCATTTACAGCTGATGACCACCATCAACCCTTCCTTTTAACAAAAGTCGACATCCGGCCTGAAAGAGTTAAAGGGAAATGGTGAAGTGACTTGGAGTGACCAGACCTCAATCCAGTGGCATGACTTGAAGATGGCTGGACACCAACGCAACCCATCAGACTTGAAGGAGTTGGAGCAGTTTGGCCTTTGAGGGACTGGGTGGTGACCTTCAACAAGAGACCTGCAGCAAAAAGAAGGGGGGGGGGCTCCATAAAGTATTGTCTTTGGGGGGTGAATACTTATGCACACCCAGGTTTTCTGTTGTAATTATTGTTGGTGTCACAATCAAAAATATTTTGCACCTTCAAAGGGAAGGTCTACAGGACGGTAGTGAGACCAACTGTGTTATATGGGCTGGAGACGGTGGCACAGGAGACAGAGCTGGAGGTGGCAGACTGGGTGTGATGAGGATGGACAGGATTAGAAATGAGGACATTAGAGGTGGGACGGTTGGGAGACAAAGTCAGAGAGGCGAGATGGCGTTGGTTTGGACATGTGAGGAGGAGAGAGAAGGGTGGCAAGGATAGAGCTGCCAGGCAAGAGGAGAAGAGGAAGACCTAAGAGGAGGGTTGTGAATGTGGTGAGAGAGGACATGCAGGTGATGACATGTGACAGAGCAATATGACGAGGACAGAAAGATATGGAAGAAGATGATCAGCTGTGGCAACCCCTAATGGGAGCAGCCAGAAGAAGAAGAAGAAAGTGGTGGGCCTGTTGTGTAAATTAAATGGTCCAACTCCCCCCAAACCCTCCCAAAAACATCCATTTGAATTCCAAGTTGTAATGCGACACAACAGGAGCGGGTTATTCATTTTGTAGTGAGTTCATGTCTATCGTTGTCTATCAGCCTGAGTATGTGTTTGCTTCACACACGTTTTCAGTAGCCATGAAGGGAGAAGAGACCACCAAATAAATTTCCAGAGGCAAATGTCCGGCCGATTGCATTATTCCTTTGTCTGGCTAGAATTATCAGTTTCATCTGTGCTGATGAGCTAAACTCAGCAACTCAATCTGGGGAGCAGTTGGGGTCTCACGTTAAAAGCACCGCGCGTTACTCAGTCCGATTACTTCTTAAAGTAACGCGTGACCTAACGTGTATCTTACTGAAGTGAATATAGCCGCGCTATTCTTATTATTCCAGCAGCACTGAGTGTAAGAGGATAAGCACACGTATCGGTATGCCAGTCCTCTACAGGGCTCAGCTAAGCAGAAAAGCGGGTGCTGCATGCAATCCGGTAACAGAAACCTACGAAGCAAGCATCAGTTTGGCTAAACATGTTTATGAAACAGAAAACAACGGTCACAGACGTCACGCTGATCTTCACACTCACGGAGGCCGATGACGACGTTTAACTCTTTTACTTGTGCAGTTTAATGATGGACTCCTCAAAATTACTTACCCAGCAGATCAGGTGTCTGCCCCAAGTGGGTTATTTACCTTAAACCCGGTTATGTGAGTGTCTGGCTGTGTGATGCAGTTTCTGATGATCGGCTTGGACACATTTCACTGTAAACTGTCAGACAAAATGGACTGCTGAATTCATTCCACTGCTACCATCGTGAGTTACAGTCTATCAGGGTTTGTTAAAACAACAAGTCACGGCCCAGAATTGGTCACAGGTTGCTGCCTTTGAGTCACAAATGACTGGTGTATGTAATGGTAATGGGTGGTGTGATGGGTGGGCTGTGAAGTGGGACACTTTGTGTGTGTGTGTCTGTGTGATTCTCCAAGGGCCCCCCAACTCTGTCATTCTACATCATTATTACCATCACCAGAGTACGTATCTCGAGGTATGCGATACGTCACATCATATAACGTCACATATGGCAGACGTCGCTTCTCAGCTTACAGCCACCACAGACACAGCCAGCCTGCTGCCGCGTCTCAGTTACCTGCTGGAGTGCTGCCACCTAGTGGAGAGCCATGGGATATTTTAATTTGGTGGCTACACTTGGTGGAAAATAACGTTAAAAATTAACAGTCTGAAGTTATGTGGTTGTAAAAAACGGTATAAAGATGATGATGGTTCGAAACAACTAGTTTAAGATTATGAGTAATCAAAAATTAGATTGTTAACCTTAAGATTATTAAAAACTAGTTTATTAAGATTAAGATTATTCCATAATTTTAAATTATTTAAGATTATTAAAATTAAGATTAATTTCAGATGATTAAGACTACATAAAATTACTAAGATTAACACTATGAATATTAAATTAAAATATTATTAAGATTGACGTTAAGATTATTAAGGTTATTATTTTCAATTTGACTATTAAAATTATTCAGTAATTTAAGATTATTATTAAGATTAAGATAATTTAAGATTATTAAAATTAAGATTAATGAAAGGTTATTTAAACTTATTAATATTAAGATTAATATTATTAATATTACATTAAGATTATTAAATTTAATATTATTAATCTTAACATTATTCTTAATAACCTTAATTATTATTGTCAACTAGATTATTAAGATTAAGATTATTAAATAATTTAAGATTATTAAAATTAATTTAAAATGATTAAGATTACTTAAAATTGTTAAGAGTAATTTTAACACTATTAATATTAAATTAAGATTATTATTAAGATTAACATTAAGATTATTATTATCAAATCGATTATTAATATTAAGATTATTCAGTAATTTAAAATGATCATTAAGATCATTTAAGATTATTAAAGTTAAGATTAATTTATGATTATTTAAAACTATTAATATTAAGATTAACACTATTAATATTAAATTAAGACTGTTAAAATAAATCTTAATAAGATCATTAATAATAACGTTAAGATTATTGAGATTATTATTATCAACTTGATTATAAAGAAATTATTAAATAATTTAAGATTATTATTAAGATTATGATCATTTATTTAACATTATTAAAGTTAAGATTAATTTAAGGTTATTAAGATTAGTTAAAATTAAGATTAACACTATTAATAATATATAGCTCATTAAAATTAATTTATTATTTAGATTATTAAGATTAACATTAAGATTGTTAAGATTATTGTCAAATATATTATTAATATTAAGAGTATTCATTAGTTTAAGATTATCATTAAAATTAAGATAATTGAAAGATTATTAAAGTTAGGATTAATTTAAGATTATTTAAAATGATTAAGATTAACACTATTAATATTAAATTAAGATTATTAAGAATAACGTTAAAATAACGTTAAAAATCACTCTTTTTAATATTCAGTTATGATCTGGACAAGAATGCAAATTTCAATTCAATACTCTTTTTATACAAGAAGATATTAGTGATTTGGGATAACGTGAACAGGCTGTGAAATCTGCTTTTTTCTGTAAAAATACGTGTTTTTTTTTTTTAACTTTCTCCTATACAAAGTGTAGGGAAAGTATTGTAATCGTCCAAAAATTCGATTTCAACATTTTGATGAATCTCGATGTTTTAGACCTCCCAGGCTGTGAAATCTGCTATTTTTCTGTAAAAATACGTTTTGATTTTTACTTTCTCATATATGAAGTATAGGGAAAGTGCTGGAATTCTCAAAAATTCCATTTCAAGATGTTGATGAATCTCGATAGTATAGGGAGACTCAGGGAGGTCTAAAACAAGTATAGGAAAAGTACTGGAATTATCCGAAAATTCGATGTTGAAATTGTGATGAATCTCGACGTTTTAGATCTCCCTGAGTCCGATATACTTTCTCGGACTTTCTCAAAGGGAAAGTATTGGAATTGTCCAAAAATTCCATTTCAAGATGTTGATAAATCTCGATGTTTTAGATCTCCCTGAGTCCGAAAATACAATTTTTACATTCTCATATATGAAGTACAGGGAAGTATTGTAATCGTCACATAACTCAACCTTGAAATTCTGATGAATCTCAACGTTTTAGACATCCCCGAGTCAGATTTACTTTCTCGGGCTTTCTCGTAGGGAAAGTATTGTAATCGTCCAAAAATTCGATTTCAACATTTTGATGTATCTCGATGTTTTAGACCTTCCAGGCTGTAAAATCTGCTTTTTTTCTGTAAAAATACATTTTGTTTTTTACTTTTGCGTGGATGAAGTACAGAGAAAGTGCTGGAATTCTCCACAAATTCCATTTCGAGATGTTGATGAATCTCGATGTTTTAGACCTCCCTGAGTTTCCCTAGACAAAGTATAGGAAAAGTATTGGAATAATTCGAAAATTCGATGTTGAAATTTTGAGGAATCTCGACATTTTAGACCTCCCTGAGTCCGATTTACTTTCTCGTAGGGAAAGTATTTTAATCATCCAAAAATTAAATTTTGAGATTTTGATGAAATGTCAACATTTTAGACCTCCCTGAGTCTGAAAATACTATTTTTGGAATTATTTCTGTGTGTCTTTGTGTGTGTAAATTGATATCTTGAGTACGCTTTCACTTAGGTCAACGAAATTTTGCATACAAGTATGAGGTACAAGACGTAAATTTTTATTAACTTTTTGGACTATTTATGCTACTTTAACTGAAATGTTTCCCCAAAAATATTAAAAATTTGATAATTTCACATCATATTATGGTAAACCACCACATTCTTAGCATTTTATGTTGCTTTGCATGTTTTCGGAAAAACAACCGTTTTTCGAGTTAATCTTAATTTTCCGTTTGACGTTCAAATGGTGACACATACGTATTTGAGAACTTTTTTGCTTTACGTGAACAAAATTTTGTGTCCAAGTATTACCTTACACACATTACTAAAGTCTCTTGCAATGTTTGACTCTCTTCCGCTTACTGAAAGTGGTAAATTTACCTGAATTGTTCGCTAAAATAAATTTATCATGGCAAATTTTGTATTCGTGCAGCTGCAGAGTCTGATTTATTCAGCTATACTTTTATAATAGTTATTCAATGTATTACTAATTTGATTTGATTTGATGTTGATGGTTCTTAAATGTACACAATATAAAAATGTAATCATCGTCTTGCGGTTTACTCCTCAAATATCCGTCCCCATATAAGCATATAAGAAAGCCGCGGGAAGGAGACCGCTCCCGATTTTTGTTTTTTTGTTAATGAGGTAACGTTCCCCCACCTGGAAGTTGTTGCTGACGTCACTCGCTGTTATTTTGGGTTTTTCCTCTCCGCTCTCAGCTGTTGTTGTTTTCCTTGGCCCACCCGTTCCATGTCTGTCGTTTGGGGGTTTCTTTCTTTTTCAGAACATTCCAGATTGTTGCACCGGCTGTGCCTGTTGTTTCTTCAATGGCTGGAGTTGATTTTTTACTTTGTTTCTAAACCTTCAAAATCTCATTGGTCATCATGTTGGCTTAGGCTTTTTAACGAGACGCCCAGATAAGACCAAATAATATTTACAGAATCAGTGAGTGTTTAAGGAGGTTAGCGAGTGCAGATAGAGACCCTTGATGCAGATTTTTAGGAAGTCACTGCATACTGGGGAGCTTGTGAAGGACTGGAAAATGTTAAATATCACCCCATTATATGAAAAGGGTGACCGGGCAGATCCAAGCAGCTGTAGGCCAGTAAGCTTAACGTGCATCACAGGAAAATTAATGGAAGGAATGATTAAGGATAAGATTGAGCAACACATGGCAAGGACAGGAGTTATTAGGACAGACAGCATGGGTTCAGAAGAGGGAGGTCGTGTTTTACTAACATGCTGGAATTCTATGAGGAGGCAACAAAAGCATACGACCAGATTGGAGCTCATGATGTTATTTATCTGGACTTTAACCAATAAGGTGCCAACTGAGAGGGTGGGCATCAAACTAAAACAAGTGGCAGTTCAGGGTGTGGTGTGTTGGTGGGTGAAGAATTGGCTCAGATACAGGAAGCAGAGGGTGATGGTGCGAGGTACCTCATCAGAACTGGGTGACGTTAAGAGTGGTGACCAGCAGGGGGCAGTGCTGGGGCCACTGCTGCTATTATTAATATCTTGAAAGGATTTGGAAAGGAATATAAGTAACAAGCTGGTGAAGTCTGCAGATGATACCAAGATAAGTGGATTGGCAGATAATTGAGAATCTATTGGAACATCACAGTGGAACTTGGACAGCAGACCGGCTTGGGCAGATCTTTTTTTTTTTTGTATTGATCTTAAATGTGTGTTTATGCACTCACATTGTTTTTTCAGATGTCTTTGTTTTGCTATTGGACCTCTGGAACAATGGCTTCTGTTTTTTGTACTTCCCTGCTGCAAACAGATTTCCCCCTATGGTAATAAAGTCTGCCTAACCCTAAACCTAAACCTAATCTTCTGTTTAACGGGACTGGATGTCAATATCAGGAAGTTAAAGTTGACATTCTGAGCTCTCGTCTCGTAGTCACCTTTTGATCTCAGACTCGGATATTTTCAGTCAGTCCACAGCAGACACAAACCAATCGGCCTTGCCACTCCAACACTTTTATTTGTGACTGTATGTATTAAAATGCAAGTTGGCATTGACACTCCTTTTCTGTGGTCTGTTTTTTTTATTTTTCTTCTTCTCCTTGGTTTCCTCCTGTTTTTCCTGTACAGATGCACAAAGTGTTCAGTCATAACCTTAAATGTTAAAAGATATCTTTAAAACCCTTAAAACGTAAACTAATCAACGCTGCTCTCTTTTTTGTTTTTTTCTTCACACAGGTGAAGTGTACATTTTGGCCAGCAGTAAAAGCATGACGCAGTCTCACAGCGGGAAGCTCTACAAACTGGTCGACCCCAAGAGGTACAACTTGTCTTCTGTGCAGCGTGTGGGTTTCAAAGCAAAGTCTTGTGTTTGCTCGAGTGTTGTGTGACATGAAATGCAATCTGGCGATCTGCTCTTCTTACGCTTGTGTTTCATTAGCCATACGATGGAAAGGAGAACGTTGGCAATTACCAGAGAGGAAGGACCCCAGAAATGGGGCTGAAATTGGTGTTCTGCACGGTCAAAACGTGCATTTTATGGTACCATGGTGGCATAGAGGTTAGGAGCTGTGCCCTCACAGTGCAATGTTCAAACTTTAGCCTGGATACTAACTGGGTGGGGGTAACAGGTTCTACCCTGGTCTTTATCTGGATGCAAGTGTTTTCTCACACATCTTAAATTAAGGTAGATAGAATTTAAGTTTAGTATAGTAGGCAAGATAGATAGATATGAAAGGCACTATAAAATAGATAGATAGATATATAGATACATAGATAGTGTGAAAGGCACTATATAATAGAATTTAATTTTAGTATGGTAGGCAGGATAGATAGATAGATAATGTGAAAGGCACTATATAATAGATAGATAGATAGAATTTAATTTTAGTATGGTAGGCAAGATAGATAGATATGAAAGGCACCATACAATAGATAGAATTTAAGTTTAGTATAGTAGGCAGGATAGATAGATAGATAGATAATGTGAAATGCACTATAAAATAGATAGATAATGTGAAAGGCACTATAAGATAGAAGATATATAGATACATAGATAGATAGTGTGAAAGGCACTATATAATAGATAGATAATGTGAAAGGCACTATATAATAGAATTTAATTTTAGTATGGTAGGCAGGATAGATAGAATTTGAGTTTAGTATACAGGTGCTGGTCATAAAATTAGAATATCATGACAAAGTTGATTTATTTCAGTAATTCCATTCAAAAAGTGAAACTTGTATGTTAGATTCATTCATTACACACAGACTGATGTATTTCAAATGTTTATTTCTTTTAATTTTGAAGATTATAACTGACAACTAATGAAATTAGTAAATGGAATTACTGAAATAAATCAACTTTGTCATGATATTCTAATTTTATGACCAGCACCTGTAGTAGGCAAGATAGATAGATAATGTGAAAGACATTATATAATAGATAGAATTTAATTTTAGTATAGTAGGCAGGATAGATAGATGTGAAAGGCACAATATCTGTGTATCTACAGTACATGTTTCTATACAATCCTACACCCTTTGACCAATCTGGACCATAGTTGCTCTCTAGGACCACACAGACAAGACCGACTACTTTGAAGTTTTGACCCTGGGGGTCCCATTGAATTTTTTTTTTTCTCTGCTCTACAGTTTGCGCACCAATGCCACCTGCTAGCACAGAGTAAGTAGTTCAGTCTTACACCCCTTGACCAATTTGTACCAAATTGTGCATAGTTGCCTTTAAGAACCAGATGAACTAAATAGACTACTCTGGAACACAAAATGTTGACACGGAGGGTCTCAATTTCGTTTTTTTATTTATTATTTTTTATTATTAATTGCTATGTGCTAAAGTTTTAACACTAATGCTGGCTCAGATCGAGTAGTACAGTCTCTTACACACTTTCCCTGATCTGAACCAGTTTTAATCCCCCCCTCATAGCTCATACTTCTCAATCCTGAATCAGTCCAGTGTAATAACGAGAAAAACACAGATAAAGAATTGGGGCACCGTAGTCAGGTCAGGTTGAAGGGCATGCACTTGTACAGCGTGTTGCCGCACGCATTGCATGGTGAAACAGCTCAGAATTCTGGTTGGTAACCCCCAGGCAGATACACACTCCAGCCTCCCATAAATGACCCTCTATCTGCCAACAGTCAGGTGTTAAGTGGACGACCCCTTGGTCTGGTCCAGCCACTTGTGTCCTCAACAACTAGCCGGATCACCCTCGGGTAATGGCGCCACATGGCCGTAGTGTCGTAATTGACGTTCCCTCACAATGCAGGTCATCTGCCTCATTCAGGACTCTGTGAGCAACACAAAGTCAAACCAGCGGTACCCGAGGACTCTCTGAAGAGACACAGCAGTGAAGGAGTCAAGTCTTCATCTCAGGTCACTGGATAACGTCCATGCCTCGCAACCAAATAGCAAGACAGGATTCTAAAAGATTTGGACCTTCAACATATAACTACGATCCCCATTATAAATAGCAGTTCAAAAAGCAACATGAAAATTAGGTTTTTAGTCTCTGCAAACGTGCGTCAGTCCTCGACTTCCTCCAAGATGGCGGCACAGCAGATTTTAAGTCCGATAGAACAGGAAGAGGAGGGTCCCGGTGATCAGAACCTTGAAGTGACATCATTAGGGAATGTGACTGTCAATCTCCGCTTCAACAGAGTGAGGAAGAGGAAACACAATAGGCAACAGTGCCAACCCCTGGTCGGGTGTGTAATTACTTTTATACGAGCCTTGAAGTGGTGACACTAGTCACTCTGGGCTTTCTGCAGCACCACTTCAACTTTTTTGGGTCAGATGGAGAAGTAAGCCATATTAGAACAAGTCTCCCCCTGAACAAGATGCCAGGCCATTACAAAGCAAACTCACACAGTGCCAATTATAAATCACTGATTGACCCGATAAGTAGATCTTTGGGGTATCAGAAGAAAAAATGATAAAATCTCCAGAAGAAGCCACACAAGTTAAAGGACAAATGGGCCACCTCTGTAGGGTCCATGGCCAGGCCGGGATTCAGTCCCAGGACTCAAGCGGCACTAACCACTGTGTCGCCTGCCATGCGAATGAAGGATTTTGAGATTTTGTATTATATTTGTATTAAATCCTTAAGAATTTTCAGGAAGAGGAACTTTTGAGAGAAGAGCAAAGAACAACTCCTCACGGGAATCTCGGCTCTTCTTGTGTAAGGAGCGACGTCGCCACGTGTGGAGCCTGCAGTTGTAGTCGGGACAAGGCAGCCAAGGGTTAAACACGAAGGCAGCCTTTCTCGTTTTATTAAAATGGAGACGGATCCCTTTGCTAATTTAGCGTAGGTGATGACAGTGCCACCCATGTCTAATGTAATTAAGCAGGGTGCAGATGTTTCTAGAGCCCCCCAGTCAGGGCCCTTGCCTTACATGTTATTTATGTTTTCTGGCATTGCCGCAGTTTCCAAAGAACAATTCTTTCACCATCTATGGACTTGTTTAGGCTGACGGTGCGTGAGTTTGACTTAATTAGCCACATCAGCTCCGTTATTGGTATCTCGTTACAGATGGCTGGCTAGCTTGGCCTTGGAAATGTTTTTTTTTTTTTTTTTTCAGTTTGCTCCGAAATATAGGGTGGTCTTAACTAAGCTACACCTGAACTGCCAATTAAATGTTGATATGAGAGTAGATACAGAGTAGGTTTTTAGTTTTATCTAATTATCAAGAGATTAGATAGTAGATTACGCACACTCACTGGCCACTTCATTAGGTACACCTTGCTAGTATCAGGTTGGACCCCCTTTTGCCTTCAGAACTTTTCTGTGCCTGGTGGTTCCACCCTCAACATTCATTTCCCGATGTACCCCTCATCTTTCCTCTGCACGTGCCCAAACCATCTCAGTCCAGGCCCCCCTCACTTGGTCACCAAACTGCCATACCTGTGTTGTCCCTCTAATGCCAGGGGTCGCCAACTCCAGGCCTGGAGGACCACCGTGGCTGCAGGTTTTCATTCTGTCCCTCTTCTGAATGAGTGACCTGCTTTTGCTGCTAATTGATGTATTTTGAACTCATTTTAATTGATTTGCTCTTGAAGACTCAGACCCCTTAATAATTAATAGGGGTGTCAAACTCCAGGCCTGGAGGGCCGCAGTGGCTGCAGGTTTTCATTCTAACCCTTTTCTTAATCAGTGACCAGTTTTCACTGGTAATTATTTTTTTTTCTCTTCATTTTAGTAGCCCTGTTTCTAAGGAGGGGCAGCACGGTGGCGCAGTGGGTAGCACTGCTGTCTTGCAGTTAGGAGACCTGGGTTTGCTTCCTGGGTCCTCCCACGTGGAGTTTGCGTGTTCTCCCCGTGTCTGGGTGGGTTTCCTCCCACAGTCCAAAGACATGCAGGTCAGGTGCTTTGGCAATCCTAAATTGTCCCGTGTGTGTGCCCTGTGGTGGTCTGGTGCCCTGCCCAGGGTTTGTTTCCTGCCTTGTTGGCTGGGATTGGCTCCAGCAGACCTCCGTGACCCTGTAGTTAGGATATAGCAGGTTAGATAATGGATGGATGTTTCTAAGGATTCAGTCTTTTGAATTCTTTTCTTCATTAAATGACAGCCAAACAGAAATGAGGCGTGAAACGAGCCAACAGATGACCAGCTAAATTGGGGCTTCAAACTCCAACCAATTTCACTCCAACTCGTTTCTTAATGAGAAGTCGATTCTTGCTGGTTAAGCTCATTATTTAATTCAGTGGCCTGTTGCTGCTCTCATTCTGCCACAGTAGACATTTTCCAAAACTGTTCATTTTCTAAGAACACTGTCAAGATGTTTTGGTGACCTGAGAGATCAGCCTTACTGAGATCTTCACCTATCTTTATTTTTAGCTATTGTGTGATGGGCAAAGGTGAGCTGGTCACGCGGCAGCTTATTTTGTGTCTCATTATTGTTTTGCTGCTAATTAAGGAAAAAGAAACCACTAAGCCAGGGGTGTCGAACTCCGGGCCTGGAGGGCCGCAGTGGCTGCCGGTTTTCATTCTAACCCGTTTCCTAATCAGTAACCAGTTTTCACTGCTAATGAACTTTTTTCCCCGTCACTTTAATAGCCCTGTTTGAAGAGTGCAGCCCTCTGAATTGTTTCCTTTCTTTATTAAATGACAGCCAAGCAGAAATGAGACATGAAACGAGCTAACAGATGACCAGCTAAACTGGGGCTTCAAACTCCAACCAATTTCACTCCAATCACTTTCTTAATAAGAAGCCAATTCTTGCTGTTAATTAAACCCGTTATTTAATTCCATGGCTTGTTGTTACTCTCATTCTGCCACAGCACACATTTTGAAAACTGTGGTTTTTCTGTTCTTTCTAAGAGCACCAATGTCAAAGTGTTTTGGTGACCTGAGAGATCAACCTTACCAAGACCACCACCTCTCTTTAATTTCAGATTTATTTTCAGGGCACAGGGGAGCTGGTCGTGTGGTGGCTTGTTTTGTATCTCATTATTGTTTGGCTGCTAATTAAAGAAAAAGAAACAGCTATGGGGCCTGAATGAAGATAATTAAAGGAAGTAATCAGCAGCAAAAATTGGTCACTAATTAAGAAGATGGTTAGAATGAAAACCTGCAGCCACTGCGGCACTTCAGGACTGAAGTTCGCCACCCCTGCACTAAGGGGCCTGAGCAAGCTAATTAAAACTAAGACAAAATTAGTTAATTAGCAGCAAAAACTGGTCACTAATGAAGAAGATGGTTAGAATGAAAACCTGCCGGACTGGAGTTCAACATCCATCCATCCATCCATTATCCAACCCGCTATTATCCTAACTACAGGGTCACAGGGGTCTGCTGGAGCCAATCCCAGCCAGCACAAGGCAGGAAACAAACCCCGGGCAGGGTGCCAGCCCACCACAGGGAGACACAACAACAACATTTATTTCTATAGCACATTTTCATACAAATAATGTCGAATTAAAGTCCTTTACATGATGAAGAAAAGAGAAATAAAAGGTTAATTATTAAAATAAGATAACACTAATTAACATAGAATAAGAGTAGGGTCCGATGACCAGGGAGGACAGAAAAAAAACTCCAGACGGCTGGAGAGAAAAAATAAAATCTGCAGGGGGGCCACGAGACCACCCAGCACCCTCTAGGCATTCTACCTGACATAAATGATCAGTCCTCTTTGTATTTAGGGTTCTCATGGAAGGACTTGATGATGATGGACATGTGGACTTCTGGCTTTTAATCCATTAATGTAGAAACATCATGGTGGTGGTGGTGACGCAGATCGCCACCACAGAAAACCGGGAAAAGAAACAGAAGAGAGAGTAGGGGTCAGTATGGATTTTAGAACCACCATTAATAGTTATTATAATGAATTGAATATACAGTGGAACCTCGGTTCACGACCATAATTCGTTCCAAATGGTCGTGAACCGAAGTAGTTTCCCCCATAGGATTGTATGTAAATACAATTAATCCGTTCCAGACCATACGAACTGTATGTAAATATATTTTTTGAAAGATTTTTAAGCACAAATATAGTTAATTACACCATAGAATGCTAAGCGTAATAGTAAACTAAATGTAAAAACATTGAATAACACTGAGAAAACCTTGAACAGAGAAAACTAACACTGCAAGAGTTTGCGCTATAGCGCTACGAACCGCTCGCTAAAAACACTTTTTTTAATGACTTTTAAGCCCAAGGAAAAAAACGGACATTTGAAAAATCTGTAATTTAATAAACCACCAAGAAAAGTAACATTGCAACAATGCACGCTACGAACCGATCGCTGTAAACAAAAGTGAAGTGGATGTTAAAATCCAATAGGAAAAAGTCTTCATTAAATACAACGAGGTTAAAACAATGCTCGAAGCAGTCTCTTTAAAAACAAGCCCGGTACATTCTTTAACTGCCTTCTCGGCCTTATGCGTCCAGCCGTCTCTCTCTCGCACGCGCGCGCGTATGTGTGTGTGTGTCTGTCTGGCGCGCATCTGTGCGTGTGTGTCTGTGTGTGTGTGCGCTTGCTGCAAAGGGAATGCACAGGGAGAGACTGAACATCGGTGCACACAAACCAAAAGGGAAACTAGCTTGTTTGTATTCCGAGTGTGTGGTCGTGAACAGATGCAAAAGTTTGGTGAACTTTTTGGTCGTAAACCGATTTATACGTGTTCTGAGACGTTCGTGAACCGAGGTTCCACAGTACAGAGTATCAGGATTAAACGAAGGTGAAGTTATGAGAAGGCCATGTTAAAGTAACGTGTTTTCAGCCGTGTTTTAAAGTGCTCTACCGTATCAGCCTGGTGAATTCCTACTGGCAGGCTATTCCAGATTTGAGGTGCATAGCAGCAGAAGGCCGCCCGCCTCACCACTTCTTTTAAGTTTAGCTCTTGGAATTCTAAGGAGACACTCATTTGAAGATTACGATTTGGAATATAAGATGTCAGACACTCTGATATATAAGATGGAGCGAGATTATTTAAGGCTTTATAAACCATAAGCAGAATATTAAAGTCAATTCTGAATGACACAGGTAACCAGTGTAGTGACATCAAAACTGGAGAGATGTGCTTGGATTTTCTTTTCCTAGTTAGGATTCTAGCAGCTCCATTCTGTACTTGTTAAAAACGATTTATGTCTTTCTTGTGTGGTCCTGAGAGGAGTGCGTTACAGTAATCTCGCCGACTGAAAACAAAAGCGTGAACTCATTTCTCAGCATCTTTCAATGATATAAGAGGTCTAACTTTTGCTATGTTTCTTAAGTGAAAAAATGCTGTCCTAGTGGGCTAATGAATATGAGATTTAAAATTAGGGTCACAGTCAACAGTTACCCCGAAGTTCTTTACCTCCGTCTTGACTTTTAATCCTAATGCATCAAGTTTATTTCTAATAACCTCATTATTGTCAATCACTAAAATTTCAGTTTTCTCTTTATTTAGTTTGAGAAAACGACTATCTACATTGCTCACAAAAATTAAAGGAACACTTTTTTTATTGGGCCTGGCATGAAATCAATTAAAGCTGTCTGATAATTTTCTGGTTGGTTAAGCAGCGGAGGTCATTGTTAATCACTTTCAGCTGTATTGGTGTTCATGGACTTAACGACAGGTGCACTAAAGTGGCAACAATTAGAAAACCCTCCAAACAGGACTGGTTTTACATGTGGAGGTCATTTCAAGTTTCTCCCTCTTGATCTTTTTTGGCTGGTTTTCCACTCGTGCTAGTTTTGGCTTGAGTAATCATCTCTACTGGCAGTATGAGGCGATTCCTTAACCCTACAGAAGTTGCACAGGTTGTCCAACTTCTCCAGGATGGCACTTCCACACGTGCTGCAGCAAGAAGGTTTAATGTGTCTCCCAGCACAATCTCCAGAACGTGGAGGAGATTTCAGGAGACTGGCTGTTATTCTCGGAGAGCTGGACAAGGCCGTAGAAGGTCCTCAACCCATCAGCAGGACCGATACCTGCTCCTTTGTGCAAGGCGGAACAGGCTGAGCACTGCTCGTGCCCTACAGAATGACCTCCAGAGGGCCACTGGTGTGAATGTCTCTACCCAAACAATCAGGAACAGACTTCATGAAGATGGTCTGAGGGCCTGACGTCCTGTAGTGGGCCCTGTGCTCACTGCCCAGCACCGTGGAGCTCGACTGGCATTTGCTCAAGAACACCAGAATTGGCAAGTCCGCCACTGGCGCCCTGTACTTTTTACAGACGAGAGCAGGTTCACCCTGAGCAGCTGTGATAGAGCGTGAAAGAGTCTGGAGAAGACAAGGAGAACGATATGCTGCCTGCAACGTCGTTCAACATGACAGGTTTGGTGGTGGGTCAGTGATGGTCTGGGGAGGCATATCCATGGAGGGACGCACAGACATCAACTGCGTGCTCTGACTGCCATAAGGTATCGAGATGAAATCCTTGAACCCACTGTCAGACCCTACGCTGGTGCAGTAGGTCCTGGTTTCCTCCTAATGCACGACAATGCCCGGCCTCATGTGGCAAGAGTATGCAGGCAGTACCTGGAGGATGAAGGAATTGAAACAATTGAATGGCCTTCACGATCCCCTGACTTAAACCCAATAGAACATCTGTGGGACATTATGTTTCGGTCCATTAGGCGCCGCCAGGTTGCTCCTCAGACTGTACAACAGCTCAGGGATGCCCTCATACAGATCTGGGAGGAAATGCCACAAGACACCATCCGTCGTCTCATTAGGAGCGTGTCCCGACATTGTCAAGCATGCATACAAGCTCGTGAGGGCCACACAAGATACTGAAAAGCATTTTGAGGAGCAGAAATTAAGTTTTTGAAAAAATGGACTGGCCTGCCACATCTTCATTTCACTCTGATTTTAGGGTGTCTACACAATTGAGCCCTCTGTAGGCAGAAAACGTTTATTTCCATTAAAAGACTTGGCATCCTTTTGTTCCTAAGACATTGCCCTGTCGTTATTTGTATAGATATCCAACTTCATGTTGAGATCTGATGTATCTAATGTGTTCCTTTAATTTTTGTGAGCAGTGTATTTTCATCCATTTAGAAACACAAGTAAGACATTGTAAATCCAGAGGACTGTTTCATTTATGTTAGGATTGCCCAGAGGGGACTGGGTGGTCTCATGGTCTGGAATCCCTACAGATTTTATTTTTTCTCCAGCCGTCTGGAGTTTTTTTGTTTTTCTGTCCCCTGGCCATTGGACCTTACTCTTATTCTATGTTAATTAATGTTGACTTATTTTGTTTTCTTATTGTGTCTTTTATTTTTCTATTCTTCATTATGTAAAGCACTTTGAGCTACTGTTTGTATGAAAATGTGCTCTAGAAATAAATGTTGTTGTTGTTAGTGAATCAAGAGAGTCGGAGTCATCAGGTGCTATCGATAAGTACAGCTGTGTGTCATCAGCATAGCTGTGGTAGTTCACGTTGTGCCCCGAGATAATCTGACCTAATGGAAGCATGTAGATTGAGAAGAGCAGCGGACGCAGGATATACACACACACACACACACACACACACACCAAGCACACACTGGGGAAAATTTAGGATCGCCAATGCACCTAACCGGCAGGTCTTTGGACTGTGGAAGGAAACCCACGCAGACACTGGGAGACCATGCAAACTCCACGCAGGGAGGACCTGGGAAGCGAGCCCAGGTCTCCTAACTGTGAGGCAGCAGCGCTACACACTGCGCCACCGTGCTGCCCTCCACCTAACATAAAAATTCCAAAGTTGTTCCTCATTGTTTTTTTTAGGCTTCGTCTTAAAGGATTCATTGCGGTGGGTCGTGTGAGAAGTTGGTGGTCCACTTTCATTGCTTTGTTGACATTTTGTAGTCTTTATATTAAGAGAGTACCTTATTATGTAAGATAGCTTTGAGCTTAATTTCCAGTTTTTGTCCAAGAGTTATTGCCTTGAAGCCTATTAAACATCACAGGGCAACACCACAGATGAACCACAAATATAAGAAAGTCGAGAGTCATTGACGAATATAATCATTCTATACATGTTGATGAAGAATAGGACTGAACTGTCAGTCTGTCATCGTCCAACCCGCTATATCCTAACACAGGGTCATGGGGGTCTGCTGGAGCCAATCCCAGCCAACACAGGGCGCAAGGCAGGAACAAATCCCGGGCAGCAATAGGACTGAAATGGAGATGCGAATAAAGCAAAATTTGAAAAGTGAGTTTTTAGGAGTTCTTGAAATGATCCGCAGTGTTAGCCTTGCATATGTCTGTCAATTAAGTATTTGACATTTTTGGTGCATAACCGCTAAAGGCCGTCTCACCGCTTCTTTTATGCTTGGCTCTCGGAGTAAGAAGAGTATCACTGTTAGAAGATCTTGGAATGTAGGGGGGGTCATATGAAGTAGCAAGATTATTTAAGGCTTTCTATACCATTAGGCGTATTTCAAAGTCAATTCTAAAGGTCACTGGAAACCAATGTAACGATGCTAACACTGGGGTCATGTGCTCAGATTTTCTCGTCTTGCCGCTGCATTCTGAACTAACTGCGGCTGATTGATGCGTTTCTCCGGCCGACCAGTTAGGAGTGCATCACTGTAATCTTGTCGACTAAAAACAAAAGCATAAATTGATTTCTCAGAACCTTGCAGTGTTATAAGAGGTGTAACTTTTTTCTTAAATGTTTCTTAAATGAAAGAATGCAGGCCTCCTACTCTGATTAATTAAAGTTTAGGTCGGAGTCCAGGATTAAATTCTCTACCTCCACCATGACCTTTAATGCTAAGGGATCCAGTTTATCTCTAACTAGCTGTGGAAGCCCGAACTGTAAAAACCCTGGGGCTCCTAGAAACTTGAAATCGGCACTAAAAAAACTGTAGAGATGTCAGGTAATTGAAAGGAACTCCTCTGGACGACTCTCTCCTAGGAGGTTTCGTTTTGCCGACGTGCTCGCCTTGCTTGTGTATCTGATACAATACAATTTATTTTTGTATGGCCCGAAATCACACAAGGAGTGCTGCAGTAGGCTTTAACAGACCCTACCTCTTGACAGCCCCCCAGCCTTGACTCTCTAAGAAGACGAGGAAAAACTCCCAAAAAAAAAAAACCCTTGTAGGGAGAAATTGGAAGAAACCTCCGGAAAGGCAGTCAAAGAGAGGTAGGTTGGGCGTGCAGTGGGTGTCAAAAAGAAAATGGGGGTCAATACAATACAATACACAGAACAGAACAAATCCTCAATACAGTATAAAAATAAAAGTTTTACAAGTACGGAGCAGAGTTTAACAGTAGATGATATCCCATAATATGATTTGGATTTGTTTAGAGTCCTGGAGACCTCATTCATCAAGCTGCCTCCCCCATTTGGCCATTCCACAGCTGAGAGAGCACTAATCCGATGAAAGGACCCCTCTACCCCACGATTCCTACAATCCTCCATCAGGGATGACTTTACCTTAGGGTGGCAGAACAACTTGGCAGGTGGGCCGTGGGCACCAAGTGCCACATTTGAGTACCGAGAAGAGAAACAGAATAGGTGAGGGTTAGTATCAAATTCTAACTATCATGTTACTTCTGTTTTAGTGCTAATGACTAACAACAGAGATGCCGTCTGTAAATTAATCAGCAGCTCTAGTCAGGGTGTGCTAAACTGACCTGGGATTTGAAAGCTGAGACCGAAGGGGCATCTCTTATAGTAGCAGGCAGACCACTCGACAGTTTAGGGGGTCCTGTAACTAAAAGCTTGACCTCCACCTGTTATTTTATTAATCCTTGGAATCCTAAGCAGGCCGGCATCTTGAGATCTTAATGTGCGCTCAGGTTTATAAGTCATGATAAGTTCAGACTAGTAAGCCGGACCTCCGCCATTTAATACTTTATATGTTAAAAGGAGGATTTTGAAATCTGCCCTGAACTTAACTGGGAGCCAATGTAAGGATTTAAGAACTGGAGTTATGTGTTCATATTTTCTTGTTCTTGTAATAATTCTTGCAGCCGCATTTTGGATTAACTGGAGGTTGTATAAAGAACAGTTTGAACATCCAGTGAACACCGCATTGCAGTAGTCAATCCTACTAGAAATAAATGCAGGAATTAATTTCTCAGAATTCTGTTTATTTTGAAAGCGCCTTAATTTCCTAAAATTTTTAAGATGGAAGAGACCTGATTTGTGACAACTTTGTAATGTGTGCTTTAAATGACCTGCTAGAGTCAAAGATCGATGTATCCTCGGAGGTTGGAGCCCTTACCCCGACTCCACCGCTCACTTCCGGGCCGGACAGACAGACAACTTGCACGCGTCAACGTTTATATCTCCTTAACGCGCACACGTGCCGGTCCCGGGACATAACAGCGTTTTAAAAACGTTAAAGTAATGTGTGCATGTCCCTCTGCCATGCATCTCGACACCCTACCCATCAAATGAAACTTCAAAGTCTCGTCTTTCCGATGATATAAACCATTTTGACACACAACAACCACAGCACTGACACTAAAGCCTTTTTTACAGAGAAGTACATACTTTTAAGAGTTGACTGTCCCTACCTTTGAAGACCCCCTGCAAGTCAAACATCAATATTTCCGAGCAGTATTGATCCCATTCTGTCCGTAAGGCTCCAGCGAATATAATCCAGTAAAACGATTTAGGTCCAAAACACACGATATATCCTCAAAGGGACAAAAACTCCAGAAAACGTTTCATAACTTGAGACTAGCTACGTAATTTTTTTTCATTTCTATTGATCATATCAGACGTAATTTGTTTCTGTCGGCGATAACCATGCTACCGCATGAAACACGGAAGTGTTAGCTTCTGATCGACACCTAAGTTGGCCAATTACGACGGGTCTGGGGTTGACTGGCACCTCGTATAGCCAACCAGTGTCACAGAAGCTGAGGATGACGTATAGCTCAAACTCTGGTAGAATCTACCAGTTTGATTGGACACTGTGACTGACACTCAAAACTTACAGCCAATGAGCAGCCGAGCATTTTGATATGTAACTTGCCATACTAACTTGTAAACAAACGATCGAGCTGCGTGAAGGTGGCATTTGTGCCAGTCTGCAGAGTTGGTGCGTGGTTGTTTATTGTGATTTCGCCAAGTTTTTTCGCATTTTAAATATGAATAAAAGTATTGATAAACATAAATACACTCTCGATTAAATAATAAATGCATGTACGCGGCGTGAAAGTAATCAAGACGTCTAATGGCAGAGAGCGACGTGTGCCACGCCCTTGTGCTTTCTGCTTGCTAGTGATTGCTGCCATCAAGTGGCACATGGAAAAACGCTGAGCTGTGTTGTAACAGTTTGTAAAAGAAATATATATAGTTTGTGTGCATTTTATAAAAAAAGTAAAAATAAAAATATAAATATATTTTTGGCCCATAAGACTTGTATTGACTATTTTACATAGAAATGTGTATTTTTTATTGTTTTTATTATTTTTTATAACTAATAGAGTGACACTGTATGTAAATATAGATTCCTTTAGGTGTAAGCTTTCAGTAGAGCCCTCATTGATATCTGTGGGTTGAAGCATTCAAAAGTTATTACACTTTTCCATACGGTCCAAAATGTGGATAATGGTCCCTCTAAAAAGCCCCTGGGCATGCCCACATAAAAACTGGTGTAAAAAATGCCATTTGTACAGGTATTCTTTTCAAATTTGAAATGTGAGTAGTCAACAAGTTATTCTGTTGGTACATCGTGTGTTTCTGTCCCCACCTACCTACTGCAACTTTATTTTCCTTTATTTTCATAAAAAAACTTAGGCAAAAACAAAAAAATTCGTTTTTTGTGAGTTCTAATGTGCATAACGTTTGATCAGTCACACCTATAGTGATTCTGACTACTAAGGGTGAAACTAGAGAATGTGACCTTTACAAAGAGACCAAACATGTGTTTATACTCCAGATAGTTCAATAACAGCCATGATTCTAATTTGGAGAGGTCGAATTACAAGCGATTTAGCAAAAATGACCCGCTTGATAAGGGGAATATATATAAGATGCTCTCATTATTTCCATTGTTATCAATGACTAAGAATTATGTTTTTCTTCTTAGTTAGTATCAGGAAATTACTGCTCATCCAATTCGAAACAGAAGTCAGACATTGAGAGAGTCAGGGTCATCCAATACTCTGCATAAGTAAAGCTGCGTGTCATTTGTGTAACTGCGGTACTTTATCTTGTGTTTCGAAATAATCAGATCTAAAGTGAACATGTCATGTCATTTTTTTTTTTCTGACCCACTTAATCCAGACCAGGGTCACGGGGTGGAGTGGGATGGAGCCCATCCCAGCTAGCAGAGGGCGCAAGGCAGGAACAAACCCTTGACAGGGCACCACTTGGTCACAGGGCATAAAGGGAACATAGAGACTGAAAAATAAACAGCGGGCACAGAATAGACATTTTCATGGGTCCCCTATCTATAATCACCACAACTAACAAAGAATTTTCTACCTATACTTATATCCGTGTGATATTTCACGTTTTTTATCTTTAAATCAAGTTGCAAAGATTTCTAAAATCCTGCTTTTGCTTTGTCATCCATAGTATTAAGTTTTGCTTAAAAAACTGAATTCAAATCACTCTAGCACAAGGATACAACAGAAGAAAAAAATGTGAAAAATGCAAAGCGGTATAAAGATTGACTGTAATGTATTGATATATGCACACATTATATATATATTTAAATGAGCTCTGCTACCTGTCTAAGACTTGTTGATATCCAAATAATCAGCGTAGAACTCAGCATTAATGTGTTTGCGTGCACCATACAATGCTTATGTGTTTCTTATATACCATTTGGTATAGGATTTGTAAAAACAGTGTTGTTTGTGACATTCCCTGTGTTCGAATGACAAATGTAATGCATTTTATTACTACAAACGTTTGTGATGCTCCATCTGTTGGAATGACAATGCAATGCGTATGTCTCTGTTATATGCCATTTGGTATAGGATTTGTAAAAACAGTGTTCATTTTTGTGATGCGCCATCAGTTGGCTAGTGCGCTACTTCAGTTTTAGGTGACATTCTGGATCTGGTTTAGGCCTGTGCTTAAACTGCACCCCGCTGACACAAGCATGCGGTGAACCACTGCTTTCACTTTTAGTAGTAGTACTTTTAGACCGAGAGTACAGTAATCCCTCGCTATATCGCGCTTTGACTTTCGCGGTTTCACTCTATCGCGGATTTTAAATGTAAGCACATCTAAACATATATCACAGATTTTTGCTGGTTCGCGCTTTCTGCGGACAATGGGTCTTTTAATTTAGGTTACATGCTTCCTCAGTTTAATTGCCCAGTTGATTTCATACAAGGGACGCTATTGGCGGATGGCTTAGAAGCTACCCAATCAGAGCATGTATTGCATATTAACTAAAACTCCTCAATGCTATAAGATATGCTTCCCGCGCGGTGCTTGTTTGCTTCTCTCTATCTTTCTCGCTCTCTCTGCCTGACGGAGGGGGTGTGAGCAGAGGGGTTGTTTGCACAGAGGACACTGGACGCTCCTCTACAAAATGCCGCTTTATTGCGGTGCTTCTGTATACTTAAAAGCATGTATTGATTTTTTGATTGTTTGCTTTTCTTTGCGAGCGCTCCCTCTGACATTCTCTGCTCCTGACGCTCCTTTATGACGGCGCTCCTTTGAAGATAAGATATGTTTGCTTTCTTTTAATTGTGAGAAAGAACTGTCATCTCTGTCTTGTCATGGAGCACAGTTAAAATGTTTGACTAAAGGGTGTTATTTCATGTCTAGAGGGCTCTAATAATGTTAACAGGGTGGGAGAGTTTATAAGGGCTTAAAATATATAAAAATAACCACACAAACATATGGTTTCTACTTCGCGGATTTTCACCTATCGCGGGGGGTCTGGAACGCAACCCCCGCGATCGAGGAGGGATTACTGTAACGGACATGCGCAGACTGCAAAATCTATAAGAGTAAAAAAGGTTAAGGGTTTACATGTCTACGTAATCAATCAATCAATCAACATTTATTTCTATAGCACATATTCATACGAAAAAATGTAGCTCAAAGTGCTTTACAAAATGAATAGAAAAATAGAAGACACAATAAAAAATAAACATAAGTCAACATTAATTAACATAGAATAAGAGTAAGGTCCGATGGCCAGGGTGGACAGAAAAAACAAAAAAAACTTCAAAGGCTGGAGAAAAAAATAAAATCTGTAGGGGTACCAGACCACGAGACCACCCAGTCCCCTCTGGGCAATCAGGTGATTGATGGAAAAATCCACCCCGATAATCGGGTTTCTCAGAAGCCAATGACCCGATGTCTCATAAGGGCTGACGTGGCATCTTAGAAATCAGGCTGCTGTGAATAATCGGGTGCTAAATGTGCTACGTCTCTGTTCTTGTTTTCTTTTATGTTTCTGCTCATGTACAGTATGCATTTGAATTCCCCCAATCAACAGAGTTTTATCTCATCTAATCGAATCAAAGTGATTGCCATGTAGAGCTAAACCAGCTACTCCTCTGACAGACTGAACTCCTTCAGCTATTGCAGGCCATCCACTGCGGTGCTTTTTATTTATTATGGAGTCTTCCATGTCACAGAGTGACTATGGAGCCCAGAAATGTAAAGGTTTCCACAAATGACACCTTATTGTTAAGTAAGATAATAGCTGACACTAACCACTCTGGAAATACTGAGATACACACACATTAGCTACATTCAAGGAGACTGTGAGGTTCTGGAGACGCACGCCACTCCAGTAAGAGAATGAGGGCTATGATGACAAAAACCTCACAGAACAGGAGAAGCTTTATTCTTCATTCCAAGTTCCACATATGAATGGACGCAGGGCCTGCTGATTGTTGGTTTGTTTCTATTCTTACCTTTATTTTCTCTGTCTTATTATGTAAGTAGAACCAATTGCTTCTTCATCTTCCTCTTCTTCATCATTTTCTTTTTCTTCATCTTCTTCATCTTCTTTCTCTTCTTCCTTTTCTTCATCTTCATTTTCTTTTTCTTCTTTTCCTTCATCTTTTTCTTGTTTTTCTTCATCTTCTTTTTCTTCCTCATCTTCATCTTCTTTTTCTTCTTCATCTTCCTTTTCTTCGTCATCTTCTTCTTCCTTTTCTTCTTCATCTTCTTCTTTTTCTTCATCATCTTTTCCCACTTCTATGTGGCTGATCAAACATCTCCATTCAGCTCAGTCCTGCACCTTCTCCCCAGTCAGACCCTTTTCTTTCCCTTCAGATCTTCTTTTGTTTCATCCACCCACCTCCACTTTGGCCTCCTTCACTTTCTCTTCATCCTGGACTTCCATTTCATCATATCTCATGCATATCAAACTGCAACAGGATGGAAAAAAGGAAAAAGATGGGCTAGAAGAGAGGTTATGGCTGAACTCGCCGTATCTGTAAACCGATGCCCATATGTATCAAGTGTATTGGAGGAAGAAAACAATCCTAACCGCTTAAAAATCTCAGAGTGGCACAGATTTGCTCCTACTGTTAGGATTAGGGGTAAAAGCATTTTATCAATTTTGCTAATTTGGGAAAAGATGACTCACTTCACTTTGCTGTGATTGAGGGTGAGCTCATGTGCTGTCCTAACCAGAAGATGGCGTTCAGATAGAGATCGGTACACACATCCCGGGAAAGGTGGAATTTTTCAGAAATAATGGACAACAATAATGTTCTTCTTCTTCCTCCTCATCATCTTTTCCCACTTCTATGAAGGGTCCATGCGCTCGATCAACCTTCTCCCTGCAGCTTGACCTCCTCCTTAATCAGACAAATCTTTTTTTACTTTCTCCGTCCACCTCCGCTTTGTCCTCCCTCGCTTCCTCTTCCCCTGGACTACCACTCCCATCACTGTTCTGCCCACATCTTCATTGTCTCTCCCCATCACAGGTCCCTGCCACTTCAACCTGCTTTCCTGCCCTTCCTTAGATGTCTCTCCTACTTTCTGCTGTACCTCTGATCATCTCATTTATCGTCATAAATTTTTCTGTGACTCCACACGTCCATCTCCACATTCTCATTTCCGCCACATCCAACTTCTTTTGCTGTGCTCCCTTTACTGCTCATGCCTCAGCTCCATACATCATTGCTGGTCTTGCCACTGTCTTAACCTTTAACCTTTGTCTTAATTCTTCAATCCCACAATACTCCTGATACCTTCTTCCTATTATTCCATCCACAATGCACTCTCTGGGTTATCTCTGCATCAAGTTCTCCATCTTGAGCTACCACAGGTTCTAGATATTGAATCTTCTCCAGTGTTTTCAATAGCACCCCCTGCAGGCTGAATCCTGATCATCCATTAAACCTCAGATATTCTGTCTTCTTCTTCCTATTTATCTTCAGTCCTCTATAATCCTAAGCCCTTCTCAATTCTTACGACTCCCTGTGACGGTGCGGGTCCAGCTCCAAGCTCCCACGTCCGGTTTTGGCACCCAACTTTCGTTGATAGTCATGACCGGGATGAGCTTTGACAAATGAGGACACCACAAGAAGCCAATGGATTTGGGCAAAAGTGATCACTAAACAGTGTCCAAAAAGTAAGTGCAGTGCTTCAACTGTCAAATCAGTAATGCATTAAAATGGGTGGACGTGAGGGTTAATCAAGTCAAGTCAAGTCGGGGAGCCTGCACCGGTACAGCGCGCTGCCGCACCCACCACACGACGAAACAACTCAGGATCCCGGTTGGCAACCCCCCAGGCAGACACCCTCTGGAAATGACCCTCTAGCTGCCGCAGCCAGGTGTTACGTGGGCGACCCCTTGTCCTGGTCCAGCCACTCGGGTCCCCAACAATGAGGATCTTATGATCCGGATCACCCTCGGGTAATGGTGCCACATGGCTGTAGTGCCGTAACTGACGCTCCCTCACAATGCAGGTCACGTGCCTCATTCAGGACTTCATGAGCAACACAAAGTCAAACCAACAGGTTTGAAAGGTTAATAATCCGATAAATAATTCCATTAAAAAACGAACAGTCCTTTTAAATAAAAACCCGGTGCCTTTCCCTTTATCTGGCGGCTCTTCTGCTTATTCCTTAAGGGCCTTGCAGCACAGGAGTTGCCCAAATCAAGCAGACGCAGCCGACCTTCCTCAGGTCCCGTCCCACAGGCTTCCTTGCCGGACCCCAAGACTTGGGGACACACACTGGTGTTCTCCTCCCAATCCTCCTGGACCCCCACTGCCTTCCCAGTCACTCCTGCTCCTCACTAGGGTGCAGCTGGAGCCCCCTGAGTGTCGGCCATGCAACTCTTCCCCCTGGGGGCTCACAAGCCTGCTCTTCCAGCTTGCTCTGCCTACCGGCCTTCATCTTCTCTCCACTAATCTCCATTCTTTCTATTCTTTCTTTTTTTTTTTTTGTCCCCCCTCAACACTCGCACTTCTCCATTTTAAAATGGCGGAAATGTGGCATAAGTTGTGGCGATTAGCAGCATCGATTATGGCCACGGGTGAATCCACACCCACGCACTTAAATGCCCGAAGACCGCTCATCCCACACTACCATGCCCCCCCTTAAAGCTTTGAGTGTGGCGATTAATTATTTAAAGTGGTCCCAATCAGCCGGTGGACCTCAGTTCACCACACTCCCTCTCCACTTCCTATTTTCTGGTGCTGCACAACATAATGTCCTCAACACAAAGCCTGCACTGAGTGGACAGGGGGGGGACGGGGACTGGTCTTCTATCCCTGGCCTCAGCAGATCAAATGGCGATGAAGCAAATCCAAATCCTATGATGTGATATCATCTCCTGTTAAATTCTGCTCTTTACTTGGAATATGTTTATTTTTATATTATATTGAGTGGCTGGGATGGGAATCAGCACCTCCAAATCTGAGACCATGGTCCTCAGCCGGAAAAGAGTGGAGTGCCCTCTTAGGGCTGGGAGTGAGATCCTGCCCCAAGTGGAGGAGTTCAAATATCTCGGGGTCTTGTTCACGAGTGAGGGAAGAATGGAGCGTGAGATCGACAGGCGGATCGGTGCGGCATCCGCAGTGATGTGGGCTCTGCATCGGTCTGTCGTGGTGAAAAAGGAGCTGAGCCGTAAGGCAAAGCTCTCAATTTACCAGTCGATCTACGCTCCTACCCTCACCTATGGTTATGAGCTGTGGGTAGTGACCGAAAGAACGAGATCGCGAATACAAGCGGCTGAAATGAGTTTCCTCCGCAGGGTGTCTGGGCTTTCCCTTAAAGATCGGGTGAGAAGCTCAGAGTGGAGCCGCTGCTCCTCCGCATCGAGAGGCATCAGATGAGGTGGCTCGGGCATCTGATCAGGATGCCTACTGGACACCTCCCTGGTGAGGTGTTCCGGGCATGTCTAACCGGGAGGAGGCCCTGAGGAAGACCCAGGACACGCAGGAGGGACTATGTCTCCCGGCTGGCCTGGGAACGCCTTGGGATTCTCCCGGAAGAGCTGGAAGAAGTGGCCGGGGAGAGGGAAGTCTGGGCATCTCTGCTCAAGCTGCTGCCCCAGCAACCCAATCTCGGATAAGCGGAAGAGGATGGATGGATGGATATTGTATTGAGGATTACTTGTGTTCTGTTCTGTGTATTGTGTTGTATTGACCCCCCTTTCTCTTTTTGACACCCACTGCACTCCCAACTACCTAGAAAGGGGTCTTTCTTTGAACTGCCTTTCCCAAGGTTTCTTCCATTTTATCCCCTACTTGGGTTTACTCGTCTTCTTAGAGAGTCAAGGCTGGGGGGCTGTCAAGAGGCAGGGCCTGTTAAAGCCATTTGCGGCACTTCTTTGTGTGATTTTGGGCTATATAACAAAAAAATTAATTGTATTGTATTGTATCAAAGAGGTGAGGACTTAAAGGAGACCCCCCATTTCCTGGACAAGCCCCACACACTTCTCTGGTCCTCCTTGCGCTCTCATGCGCCTCCACACTTGATCGTAAGCCTTTTTCCAAAATAATAAACACCATAGATAGACAGATAGATATGAAATGTACTATATAAATGATAGATAGATAGATATAAAAGGCAGTATATGATAGATAGAGTGAAAGGCACTATATAATAGATAGATAGATAGATAGATAGAGTGAAAGGCACTATATAATAGATAGATAGATAGATAGATACTTTATTAATCCCAAGGGGAAATTCCCATACTCCAGCAGCAGCATACTGATAAAGAACAATATTAAATTAAAGAGTGATAACAATGCAGGTATAACAGACAATAACTTTGTATAATGTTAACGTTTACCCCCCGAGTCGCATAGTGTGGGGTCTCATCAGTCTGTCAGTGGAGCAGGACGGTGACAGCAGTCTGTCTGAAGCTGCTCCTCTGTCTGGAGATGATCCTGTTCAGTGGATTCTCCATGATTGACAGGTGTCTGCTCAGCGCCCGTCGCTCTGCCACGGATATCAAACTGTCCAGTTACGTGCCTACAATAGAGCCTGCCTTCCTCACCAGCCAAAGGCATCCTTTTTTCTTTTTCTCAATGCTTCTCTATGAGTTGTCTCAATGCAAAGATGGCATCTTCAGAATTTTCTAAAGTCATCAAAAGATGACCATCCTTCTTTATAGGCCCCGGTCCAAAAGAGGGTGGGGCCAACACAGCCTGATAGGGGCGGGGCTATACATCCTCTCTTGACAATCACTTGGACCTGTGGAGAAAGCGGGAGATAGCATTAGTGATTCAAACACCACCCTCCAGTATTTCTGGACTTACCAGAGCTGTCCAGATGACCGCAATGCACACGTGTGTGACAACGGCCAATAAACTGAGTTCGTTACCCAGGCCCTCCCTGCGTGGTCTTTGCATGTTCTCCCTGTGTTTGCGTGGGTTTCCACCCACAGTCCAAAGACATGCAGTTTAGTTGCATTGGTGATCCTAAACTGTCCCTAGTGTGTGCTTGGTGTGTGTGTGTGCCCTGCGGTGGGTTGGCACCCTGCCCAGGGTTTGATTCCTGCCTTGTGCCCTGTGTTGGCTGGGATTGGCTCCAGCAGACCCCCGTGACCCTGTAGTTAGGATATAGCAGGTTGGATAATGGATGGGGGTGGCACGGTGGCACAGTGGGTCGCGTTGCTGCCTCGCAGTTAGGAGACCCGGGTTCGCTTCCCGGGTCCTCCCCGTGCAGAGTTTGCATGTTCTCTGCGTGTCTGCGTGGGTTTCCACCCACAGTCCAAAGACATGCAGGTTAGGTGCATTGGCGATCCTAAATTGTCTTTAGTGTGTGCTTGGTGTGTGCCCTGTGGTGGGCTGCCACCCTGCCTGGGGTTTGTTTCCTGCCTTGCGCCCTGTGTTGGGTGTGGCATATGGCTGGAGGGTGAAACCATGAGGGGGACCACGGGAACTGAGCTATAGGGGCCCGCAGTCACTGCCTGGGGACACCCCGATGCCTGGAGAGCCCTGGTCTTCAGCACTTCCGCCACGACTAGGGACACCCGAAAGTGCTTCCGGGTGTGCGGCCATTACTTCTGCCACACTGGGGAGTGGCGGCGGAGGCTAATTGAGAGGCACCTGGAGCACATCAGGGTGCGTGTAAAAGGGGCCACCTCCCTCCATTTGTTGGATGGAGTCGGGAGAGGACGAAGTCTTGGTGGAGAGGAGTGGAGGAGGACCTGAGAGGAAGGCATTGGAGATAGGCCTGGACTTTGGGGGAGTTTTGGGGTTGTGTGTGGCACATTTGTATATATTAGTTGTAAATAAACGTGTTTTGGGTGATTAAACCATGTCTACCTGCCAGTCGCCACATAGGATATAGCAGGTTGGATAATGGATTGGATGGATGGATGGATGTTTAAAGCCACCCTTCCTGAAAAGGCTGCCCACTCGGAACCACCATAAAGCTCCTTCACCCCACTCCGAGTCGGACTGGCTCACAGGAGTTTTTTTTTTTATTTGTAAAGTTTCGGAGGCTCAAGTTAAAGTTTCCCGCTCGGCAAAGAAAAGAGATGTCTAAGAGTACGAAATCCCACCCTCTCCAACCCCCACCCCCTGCAACCAGCGGCCCCTCCTAATGCACTACGGCTGTTCATATTGCTGGAGTGTCTCGCTGTCCGAACAATACCTGATTATGCCATCCAGCGTTTAGGCAGCTGATTTCTTTCTCCCGTCTATTCACGATTCCAAAAAGGGCCTACTTTGGACGGTCTTAACCTAATAAGCCGGCCCCTCTTTTAATTTATCAGTCTGTGTTTTATGCAAGTGGCCTCCTGAAGTTGATGAATTCCCACAGTGCCTGTTGACCCAGCTGCTTTGTCAAGTGCCGCTATAGCAGGTGTTGTTTTCACGGCCACCCTGACAGTAATGCAAACTGTTTAGTAGTTGTCATGACCTCGCTTCTATTAACAGTGATACAGAACCCTCTCGGGGCACGGTGGATGGGGGTTGGGGCTGCTTTTTTTTCCAACGTGCTGCAGCTTATCAAGACAAGGACCCTGTGACACAAACAAAATATAACATTTAGCTCAGAAAGCAACGAAAGAGGAGCATGGGAACAAGAATTGGACTGGGTGAATGGGGGCGATGGGGGTCCTGTCTGAGCAAAACAAGGAATAACAACTCAGGGTGAGGGGAGACACTACCGGTGCCCCCCGAAACTTCAACCAGGGCAAAATAAGCACGTGTTTAGTTTAGGGCATCATGGGAAGGGGCCTTGGGCATCTCAGAAATTTACTGTGGACCATATGATGCAAAACTGCAAATGGCGCAGCTGAACCACCAGGTTCCACAAAAAGGGGCCCCCACATTAAATTGAAAAGATTGCATACATATATATAAATACATAAATAAATAAATATATATATATAAGCTGCTCCAAAAAATTAAAGGACCACTCTGAAAACACATCCGATCTCAATGGGGAAAACAAATCCTGCTGGCTCTCACTACTGCTATGGACTGTTTGAGGAACGAAAGGATGGTAATGAAAATGACCAACTGACAGAGGGACACCCCGAAAATCAAAGGGAAACAATGAGGCGGCAGGCAGGCGAGTCCATTTGGCCGAAATTTAATTGCAGCAACTCCAAATGGTACTCAGTAGTTTGTATGCCACCCCAAATGCTTGGCATGCTCCTAATGAAACGACGGATGGTGTCCTGAGGGATCTCCTCCCAGATCTGGACCATCACTGAGCTCCTGGACAGGCCGAGGTGTTGGATGGACCTAAACATAATGTGCCACCCAGAGGTGTTCTATTGGATTGAGGTCAGGCGAGGGGTGCGGGGGGGATTACAGTCAATGGTATTAATTCCTTCATCCTCTCACCACATGAGGCCGGGCACTGACGTGCAGGAGGAGGAACCAGCATAGGGTCTGACAGTGGGTCCAAGGATTTCATCCCGATACCTAATGGCAGTCAAGGTGCCCACCGTTGTCTAGTCTGTGTGTCCCTCCCCAGATTGACCATCACTGACCCACCACCAAACCAGTCATGCTGAACAATGTTCCAGGCAGCATAACGTTCTCCACGGCTTCTCTAGACCCTTTCATGTCTGTCACATGTGCTCAGGGTGAACCGGCTGTCATCTGTGAAAAGCACAGGGCGCCTGCCAGTGCTGGACCTGCCAATTCTGGTATTCTATGGCAAATGCCAATCGAGCTCCATAGTGCCCACTAGAGGACGTCGGGCCCTCAGGCCACCCTCACAAAGTCTATTTCTGATTGTTTGGTCAGAGACATTCACACCAGTGGCCTGCCTGCCTGTTTGAGGTCATTTTGTAGGCTCTGCCAGTGCCCATCCTTTTCCTCATTGTCCAGAGGAGCAGATACCAGTGGGTCCTGCTGATAGGTTAAGGACCTTCTACAAGGGGCCCTGTCCAGCTCTCCTGGAATCTCCTCCATGCCCTTGAGACTGTGCTGGGAGACACTGCAAAGCTTCTGGCAATGCCACGTATTGATGTAACGTCCTGGAGAAGTTGACCTAGCTGTGCCAGCTCTGTAGGGTCCAGGTATGGCCTCATGCCACCAGTAGTGACACTGACCATAGCCAAATGAAAAACGAGTGACAAAACAGATGAGGAGGGGAAAATGTCAGTGGCCTCCCTCCACCTGTTAACCCATTCATTCCTGTTTTGGGACTCGTCTCATTGTTGCCCCTCTAGTGCACTGATGAACAAGCCCCTCTGCTACTTAACTGACCAGATCAACAGCCCACAAGTGTCTTTGACGTGATGCTTTACTCTCATTAAAAAGGGTTCCTTTCATTTTTTTTTGAGCAGTTTATATATCTGGTCTGGTCACTGCCACTTGGTCCACCGAGGGTCACATGACCAATTCTTATCGTGGTCATGTCGGCTGTCCCTTCCAGTCGTCGACTCAGAGTTAGTGCAGCTCATATCTATCCATCCATTATCCAATCCGCTATATCCTAACTACAGGGTCACGGGGGTCTGCTGGAGCCAATCCCAGCCAACACAGGGTGCAAGGCAGGAAACAAACCCCGGGCAAGGTGCCAGCCCACCGCACACCAAGCACACACTAGGGACAATTTAGGATCACTAATGCACCTAACCTGCATGTCTTTGGACTGGGTTTGGAAACCCACGCAGACACGGGGAGAACATGTAAAGACCACGCAGGGAGGACCCGGGAAGCGAACCCGGGTTTCCTAACTGCGAGGCAGCAGCGCTACCCACTGCTCCACCGTGATGCCCACAGCTCATATATACGAGGGCACCAAAGTGATCTTAATCCAGCTCTGCCATCAACCACCTCCTCAGAGGTTCTTCCAAAGGGGCACAAGAGCAAAGCGTGTTGCCCACCAGGTTTAGGATGGGACTCGTTTTGCATTTTTTCTAAATGGTTATGAGAAACGCAGCCATTTTATCCCCGCTACTCATCTCTCTCTCAGGCCTTGTTCACTGCTACTATACCTGCAACCCGGTTCCACCATACTTGTCAAAAAGTCTCACATCTAGAAAACGATGAGGCCCGCCTTTTGTTTGCCAAGCAGACAGAGACTGTGTAATGGCAGGGTTTTCTTGAGCTCGTCTGTGGCTGGCAGATCCCGGAGCGACGTTCCCATGCACTTCCCGGCCTAATCTACGCAGGACGTGGACTCGTTCAGAACACTTCACTTTCCAATTCCCAGGCCGCTGCCATTATCCACAGTCTAATTACAGTATGTTCTTGTTACATAAATTAACAGTGCAGCATGAGGCCAACATGAGGCGCTGGCACCTCGTCATTTGCATTTCTACAGCCTGTTTGGTGAAAATAATAAGCTGCCGACCTGACGGCTTTCTTTCCAGCAGACGGGAATATAATTCAGTAGTTTAAAAGTAACACAATAATGCGCCTTCTTACACTGCAGCATGAAAGAACAAGTTTGATTCCCCGAAAGTCAAAGATATTTCTTCATAAACGTGGCATACACTCTCTAAGCGGCCACTTTATTAGGCACACCTGGTCAAATGATTGTTAACGCTAATCTCCAACCAGCCAATCACATGACAGCAACTCAATGCATTTCGGCCTGTAGACCTCGTCAGGACCACCTGCTGACGTTCAAAGTGAGCATCAGAATGGAGAAGAAAGTGGGCTGAAGTGACTTTGAACGTGGCAGACAGGCTGGTCTGAGTATTTCAGGAACTGGGATTTTCACGCACGACCATCTCTACAGAGAGTGGTCCGAAAAGGGGAAAATATCCAGTGAGCGGCAGTTCAATGGGCCAGAGGTCAGAGGAGAATGGCCAGACTGGTCTGAGCTGACAGAAAGACAACAGGAACTCAAATAAGCACTCGTTACAACTGAGGAGTGTAGAAGAGCAGCTCTGAACACACAACACGTCAAACCTTTGAAGCAGGTGGGCTACAGCAGCAGGAGATCACAGCGGGTGACACTCCTGACAGCTACGAACAGGCAACTGAGGCTACAATTCACATGGGCTCAGCAAAACTGGACAAGAGAAGATGGGAAAAATGTCACCTGGTCTGAATTTCTGCAGCGACATTCAGATGGTGGGGTCAACAACATGAAAGCAGGGATCCACCTTGCCCTGTATTAACAGTTCAGGCTGGTAATGGAGGTCTAATGGACTGGGGGATATTTACTTGGCAGACTTTCGGCCACTTAGTACTAACTGAGCATCGTTTAAATGCCACAGCCTACCTGAGTATTGTTGCTGAGCATGTCGATCCCTTTATGGCCGCCGTATAACCATCTCCTGTTGACTACTTCCACGCCATGTCACAAAGTCGTTGCTTGAAAAGTCGTCACCAAGTGCTGTTATTGAAATGATTCAATGTTGATGCCCAGATGTGAATTTCTGTCTCTGTTCTCCAGACAAATACTGTGCATAATAATCACTGAACAAAGTCACACTTGTGATCAGTCACTGTCTTTTACTGTACAGATGCTTATTTCACTACTAACTGATCTGAAGAAGGGTTGAGATCAGTGTAGACTTCAGGGTTAACGTCTGTGGCATACCATATGTTGGCATGTATTTTGTAATGCATATAGTAATAAAAAGCATTGCATGTGTCATTCCAACAAGTGGTGCATCACAAACATGTGTATTAATAAAGTGCATTGCATTCGTCATTCCAACAGATGGCATATAACAAACATGGTAGTAATAAAGTGAATTGCGTTTGTCAATCCAACAGACAGTGTGTCTCAAACATCTGTAGCAATAAAATGCACTACATTTGTCATTCTAACAAATGGAGCATCATCAACATTAGTCATAATAAAGTGCATTGTGTTTGTCACTCCATCAAATGGCACATCGCAGACTTTTGTAGTAATAAAATATATTGCATGTGTCATTCCAACAAATTGTGCATCACAAATATGTGTAGTAATAAAATGCATGGCATGTGACATTCCAACAGATGGTGCATCACACACATGTGTAGTAATAAAATATATTGCATGTGCATCTCAACAATCTGTAGCAATAAAATGTACATTTGTCATTCTAACAAATGGAGCATCATCAACATTTGTAATAAAATGCATTGTGTTTGTCACTCCATCAAATGGCACATCACAAGCTTTTGTAGTAATAAAATATAGTGCATGTGGCATTCCAACAGATAGTGCATCACAAACATTTGTAGTTTTAAAATATTTTGCATGTGGCATTCCAACAGATGGTGCATCACAAACATTTGTAGTAATAAAATATATTGCATGTGCATCTCAAACATCTGTAGCAATAAAATGCACTACATTTGTCATTCTAACAAATGGAGCATCATCAACATTTGTAGTTTTAAAATATATTGCATGTGTCATTCCAACAAATTGTGCATCACAAACATGTGTAGTAATAAAATGTATGGCATGTGGCATTCCAACAGATGGTGCATCTCAAACATCTGTAGCAATAAAATGTACTACATGTGTCATTCTAACAGGTGGTGCACCACAAACATTTGTAGTTTTAATATATTTTGCATGTGGCATTCCAACAGATGGTGCATCACACACATTTGTAGTAATAAAATATATTGCATGTGCATCTCAAACATCTGTAGCAATAAAATGTACTACATTTGTCATTCTAACAAATGGAGCATCGTCAACATTTGTAATAAAATGCATTGTGTTTGTCACTCCATCAAATGGCACATCACAAGCTTTTGTAGTAATAAAATATAGTGCATGTGTAATTCTAACGGGTCCTCCCTGCGTGGAGTTTGCATGTTCTCCCCGTGTCTGTGTGGGTTTCCTCCAGGCACTCCGGTTTCCTCCCACAATCCAAAGACATGCAGGTTAGGTGGATTGGTGATTCTAAATTGGCCCTAGTGTGTGCTTGGTGTGTGTGTGTGTTTGTGTGTGTCCTGTGGTGGGTTGGCACCCTGCCCAGGATTGGTTCCTGCCTTGTGCCCTGTGTTGGCTGGGATTGGCTCCAGCAGACCCCCGTGACCCTATTCGGATTCACCGGGTTAGACGATGGATGGATGGATATATTTTGCATGTGGCATTCCAACAGATGGTGCATCACACACATTTGTAGTAATAAAATATATTGCATGTGCATCTCAAATATCTGTAGCAATAAAATGCACTACATTTGTCTTTCTAACAAATGGCGCATCATTTTGTAATATTTGTAATAATAAAATGCATTGTGTTTGTCACTCCAACAAAAGGCATATCACAAACTTTTGTAGTAATCAAATATATTGCCTGTGACATTCCAACAGATGGTGCATCACAAACATGTGTACTAATAAAATGCATAACATTTGTCATTCCAACAAATGACAGATCATCAACATTTGTAGTAATGCAATGCATTGCACTCCCGTCCCCTGTGATTTAATGTGATTGGGACTTCACGGGGAACCCTGTTCCACCTTACTTTTACTTACGGCTTCATGAGGGAAGCAGTGTGTAGTGTGGTGTGACAGCTCGGAGCACCAAGGAGGCGAGAAATTGTGTGCCGTATTAGGGAGGCTGGAGTAAGATGGTTGGTTTTTGAGTTATCTGTTGTCACATCTCAGCCATGGTAGGCTGGGGCTCAGGTTAAATGTTTTGTCTCTTCTGTTCATTCTTGAATCTTTTGTTCATGTTTATCAATTATTATTTTTGATTTTGTCTATGAATGTAAGCTGCCTTTCTTTGTGTTTTGTGGCTGGCTCCCCAAGAGGCGGGGCCACCTCCCGATCACCACCAGGAGTCGCCCCATTGCCATATAAATCCAGAGGGTCTCCTGCAGTTCCAGGCAGTTCATTTCGAATACACTTAGGGGTGTTTGGTGAGTTGCAGTGAATGTGATGTATCTTTTGGATATTTTGAACCTGTGTTCTTTTCGTTTTTGACTACGCCATGGATTCTATGCTGCGACTTTGCTTGGATTGTCTTGTGTTAGTGGTAAATTCTTTATGCCTTCTGTGCTCTTTGAAGTCTCATAGTGTAGCTAAGAATTTTATGAGAATAAATCTTTTATTTTATTAAGACACCCTGTGTTTGCTGTTCTATGTAGCCGGGGTTTAAAGAGAAATCCCCCTCTAATGGGCATTTTTGGAAGTGGTTTTGGGACATCTGTTATTTGCTTTGAAACCATTTTGGCACTGAGGTCCAAAAAACTAAAGTCAAAATTTTAGTATTGATCCAACACTGGTTTGAAATCCATGACACCCTTTATACGGGAGGTGACAAATTTTTTTTGTCGCTTGAGTTTCCAAAGCAAATTTAGAGTGTCCAGTTAGCCTAAGTCATGTCTCTTGGAGATAAAATGGACAGACTCCACAAAACAGGGTGCATCTGGAGAACTGAAGTGAACCCGAAACTCAGGAGCTGCGAGCGAGCAGTGGGAACCTCTGTGCTGCCACCCACCAAGGACATTATTCACTACAAAGTACATTAAGGGCAATCAAGTGAAAACATTCCTAATATCATTATCAATTAAGTCTCGCAACATAAATCTCCGGGATGAAAAAAATAAGTGCATTTTTCCTGAATGATAATTTGCAGACACTTTCTGACTTAATCTTTGCCCCGAGGCTATAAACTTGCATGCAGTGACAATTATCACCCATTCGGTGTTCTTTTTGAATAAAGGAGAAATGACGGTTATTCATTGGAAAGCACTTCAAATTGGTTTGAGCTTGCTTAATTGTTTGCGCTCGGCGCCGGAATCTTGAGACATCACATCAGCCTGCAGTCACTGTGTTTGAAAGTTAGACGTCTAATGCGTTGCCACCGTTTCTTTAGCTTTATCTTTCTTTCTTTCTTTCTTTCTTTTTTTTTTTGTAGGCCCCCAGTCCCTGAGGAATGCAGGCGGAAAGTTCAGCCTCCTGAACCCTTGATTACTGAATGCTCACGGCTTTGCAAGAACGGACATTGTACCCCCACTGGCAAGTGCTGCTGTCTTCAAGGCTGGGAAGGAGATTTCTGCAGAATCGGTCAGTAGGCTCCGCGTCTTTAACGGGAAACTCACTAAAGTACAGCCATCCTGTAGACCCCCCCCCCTTGTGTCACCCTCAGACTTATTGTAGATTTGTACTCTGTAGAACCCAGCATATTGTAGCTTTGTATTCTTAGTCACTGCAGACCCCCTTGTGCCACTTTCAGACTTATTGTAGCTTTATATTCTTAGTCTCTGTAGACCCACTTGTGCCACCTTCACAGTTGTTGCTGCTTTATACTCTTGGTCTCTGCAGACCCCCTTATGCCACCTTTACAGTTGTTGCAGCTTTATACTCTTAGTCTTGTGCCATCTTCACAGTTGTTGCAGCTTTGTATTCATATTCTCTGCAGACCCCCTTGTGCCACCTTCACAGTTGTTGCAACTTTGTATTCTTGGTCTCTGCAGACCCCCTTATGCCACCTTTACAGTTGTTGCAGCTTTGTATTCTTAGTCTCTATAGACCCCCTTGTGCCACCTTCACAGTTGTTGCAGCTTTATACTCTTAGTCTCTGTAGACCCCCTTACCAGTCACATTGTCATGTGTGAAGGGTCAGCGAAATTCTTACTTGCATATCCGACCAACATGCAGCATGTCCCCATGCTCCAATGCCATTATAAACACGTACTGTATATCTGTCACTCTCTGTCTATCTACAGTGCCCTCCATGATGTTGGGGACAATGACCCGTTTTTTCTCTTGAGTTCCCCCTTTGTTCCACAGTTTAACATTTCAGATCAAACACTTCAGACCTCGTGATTAAAATGCACACTGCAGACTTTCATTTAAGGGGGATTTGCTGATCTTTTTTCTCACACGACACTTTTTCTACCAGGCATTCCAATGTTTGTGACAATTGGCATCCCAGGTGTTTGTGACATCTCGGGTGGGTTTCATGGCTTCATCAGACCCCTTGGCCTGCTTCTATCCTGTAGCTGCCATTGTTCAACAGGAGGACAAGAGCCGTGCCAGTCAAAATCCACAAAGCCATCATGAGGCTTATGAGCCATTACAGAATACGTTTTACAAAGCACATCCTCCATTTTGACTCCTGTCACCTCAGTTGTATACAGCTGTGTGCCCTTAGGAGTTTGTGACGACGTTGATTCTTAAACGAAACATCGATGAGACTTTCATTTAAATCTCACGAGCCATCAGAGATCAACCTTTGAGCGGGAAAATGTTCCTATGGGTGAAGGTTTTGGAAACGCTGGCTAACAGTAAGCTCATAGAAAGATTTCTCAAAGATGGAGTGTAGTAGTAGGGTTTGCCATCATGGCTACAATGAGAAGTCAAGCCAAATGACCCCTTTTATTGGGAAACTGAAAAGACTACGATATGTAAGCTGCCCGAAGAGGGGGTCCTGAGTTGCCTCGACAGTTTGCAGATTGTAATCCTTTTAGTTTGCCAATCCAAGGGGTCATTCGGCTTGACTCCTCAGACGAGTACCGAGTTTGTACGTTATGTTGATCCCACTCATAGGTTGATGGCTCACGAGACTTAAAAGAGATTCTCATTGACGTTTCGACTCAGAACCCACTTTGTCACAGAGTCAGTCAGTCGGTCATTGTCCAAACCGCTATATCCTAACACAGGGTCACGGGGGGGTCTGCTGAAGCCAACAC
Organism: Polypterus senegalus; assembly: GCF_016835505.1. NCBI lineage: Eukaryota > Metazoa > Chordata > Cladistia > Polypteriformes > Polypteridae > Polypterus > Polypterus senegalus. The sequence goes on along the minus strand of NC_053157.1, from coordinate 5,730,475 downwards.
TTGGGATCAAGACAGGAACAAACCCGGGCAGGGTGCCAACCCACCGCAGGGCACAAGCAGACACTAGGGACAATTTGTATTGTATTGTATTGTCCTCACCAGCACCTCTACCAGCTGCAAACCCAAGCTTCTCCTAGATGGTCTCCCACCCAAGTGCTTGCCAGGCCCACACACGCTTACCTTCAGGTGGGTGACCTGTTCTGAAGTACAGGTGGTGCGGCTCCAGCTCGGGTTTATTTAAATGGAGGGATGGATCTTTCTGTTTATCACTTTGTCTTTATGGGTTACTGGGTGTAGACTGATGATCCACCATTGCACGTTTAGTCAGTCAGTCAGTATCCAACCTACTATATCCTAACACAGGGGTCTGCTGGAGCCAGTCCCAGCCAGCACAGGGTGCAAGGCAGGAACAAATCCCTGGGCAGGATGCCAGCCCACCGCAGGGCACACACACACCAAGCACACACACGGGACAATTTAGGATCGCTTAACCTGCATGTCTTTGGACTGTGGGAGGAAACCCACGCAGACACGGGGAGAACATGCAAACTGCACGCAGGGAGGACCTGGGAAGTGAACCCAGATGGGTCTCCTAACTGCGAGGCAGCCCCACCACCCACTGCGCCACCATGCCACCCCAGGTTGTTTAATAGCTCGGGTGAACTTCACACTAGTAGCAACACAACTATACACTGGGCTTTATTCTTACATCAGATGAGTACTTAATTAGGACTCTTGTTTGTGAATTGGGACATTTGAGCTTGCTTTAATTTTTTTCTTTACAATTTAAATTTAATAGGAGTCAGAGTCGGTACATTTTTGCCGACTCCGACCCCAGTTCCAGGTACCCAAAATTGTCTCCGACTCCTCGACTCCTAATCCACAGCCCTTTATACACACACATTAACTACCGTATATACTCGCGTATAAGTAGGGTCTTGAAACCTGGAAAATCGATCATAGAATCAGACCCCGACTTATAGGCCCGTTCAAAAATACGACACATCTTCTTGCCTTCTCCAGTCCCACATCAGTTTCTCTTACACTTTGAATTTTGCTGCAGCAGTGCACTTAACCAATTCCAATTTCTTTTGCCACTTCAATGACTTTTAATTTAAAACCAGCTTCATATTTTCTTCTGATCGTAGATAAGGGATGCTCTTACAATAAAGGTGCATGAGATACAAAAAAAACGCATCGGAATAGTTTGGCTATTACCGTGTGGTCACGTAGGCACAATATATAGAAAAAAAAATAAAGGTTGTGTGCTCCGTGGTTACTCTCTCTTAGCATATCGTAATCTCTTGGACCAAAAGTGTGAGTTTTCCATATTCCGACATTATAAAATACCAGAAATTATACGGTAAAATCGAGTCCCGAACAGGGCCGTTCTTAGCAGTTTGGGGGCCCTTCGCGGTTCAGTAATGTGCAGGCCCCGGCTGGGGGGGTGGAGGGGTCTTTGCCCCTCCGGAGCTCAGGAAGGTGTTCTAATAAAATGTCCGAAAAAGGCCTTAGATGACCAGTAGGCCTACATGTACACTTGTGTGTATGCAGAGTGGTTCTGGATAAGGCCGGTAATATAAGGATATTTCATGATTTTATGGGGATCTCTCTGAATGAATCCGAAACGATTAAAATTAACATTTGCTATAGTGCATTTGGCAAAGTTATGACAGCGTGACAATATTATTAGGGATTTAGGTGACGATTGCAATTTGGATAATAAATTACCATCTGTACTAATAAAAGGCAAAGCCCTCAATGACTGACTGATTGACTGACTCACTCATCACTAATTCTCCAACTTCCCGTGTAGGTAGAAGGCTGACCCCATCTTCACGAAATTTGGTAGGTGGCTTCCCTGCGCTAACCGAAACCGATGTACGCACTTATTTCGGTGGTATGACGCCACTGTCAGCCGCCATATTGAACTTTGCAACGTCACTAATTCTCCAACTTCCCGTGTAGGTAGAAGGCTGAAATTTGTTACTTATACCGGTAGTATGATGCCACTGTCGGCCGCCATATTGTCTTTGTTACTTATGGGCCCATCTTCAAGAAATTTGGTACGCGGGTTCCCATCGCTATCTTAATCCTACTTACGTACATATATACGTCCATAGCCTGCAGCTCGGTCACCATGTGAGGCGCCGTTGGGTCCCCCATCCCCACGCCTCCCACGTAGTTGGCTGCCTGCCTATATAAGGCCGTCCGTCGCTCCAGTCTCTTCATTCCCTTCCTTGCTTCGCCACGGTATTCACGTCTCCCAGCTGATAACTGCAGCCTTTTTATTTAATCCACGGCTTCGCCGCTGTTTTATTGTTCTTTTATCACGATGTGAAGTTATCGATGAAGCCGGTTGTATGCTTACAACACTTGACAGATGCCGAATGTCACTTCAACACAACAAGTCGTAATTGAAACAAACCATGCAACTCAAAACCCATTATGACAGCAGCAATCCAGGCTGTGAGAACACAGTAAGAAGGTGGCGTGTCAGACGTCGTGCTACATTTTCTGATGCAGCTAGACGGAAACAAAACTTCGTGACGCTGCCACCAAATCCACAAGTTCATAGAGACGCTGTCGCTAAATATTCGCGGGCAATTCCACAACTTAATACCAGGAATGCCTGTTAAACATCTTAGATTCACGAGTACCGCTTTGCGTAATGAACACTTGAATGAAAGATGAATGAAACCTGTTATCTTTACAACGGCTGACAAACACGGAATGTAACTTGAACACAACATGTCCTCCAAATACGAACCTGATTGAAAGAAATAATGAAAATCAAATCCTTGATGACAGCAACACTCAATAACAGTCACAAAACAATTACATTCACAATCTTCCTTTTCTTTTTCATAACTTCTTTAACACACTACCTCTCCGCTGCAAAGCGCCGGTATTTTGCTAGTTGTTAATAAGACTAAGAGATGCACTGAACTGAATTTCCAGAAGACTTTAATTAACGTAAGAAATCTACTTTCCGCACTTTCGTCCTGGCGAAATCCTTTATCAGTTCCAAATTATCAAGGGTTTGGCCAACATCTTGCTCAGTTGATATTAATGCCAAACCATTCAGTCGCTCTTGGGTCGTGCTGGTCCTCAAATCATCCTTAATTAGCTTGAGCTTGGAAAAAGCTGCACTCAGCAGACGAGACCGTTACAGGGATGGTCAAAGCAATGCGTAGCGCTACCGCGACGTTCGGGAAAGAATCTTGCAAGCTATTCACAGGACCCGACGACCAAAGACCAGACCAAGTTTGGTAGGGATTAGCTAATACCGGGCCCTGGAGGAACGAGGATTAGGATGTAGGGCCTATGTGATACATTAGCTTTACGTTTACTGATCCACGGTGTGCAATGGTTTATCCAGACTGAGCGATCGCTATTTATACATTCCCAGTCTCACGGCCATGCCCCCGATTCCCTGCCTGCTGCCCCCTGCTCATACCCTTCCCCTCCGAATTCGACTCAGAACGATAAAATTTAGGATGAGGAGGGTATCGTGACACATGACTTGAGGGACTGGCACGGACGGCTGTAGTGCCAGGGGCATGACAGGCCCACAGCCCGACAAAAAAAACAAAATTGTAAGTCAGGGCCGGGTTGGGGCCCTACACAGATGCCTAAGAACATCCCTGTCCCAACTTATCTACGGAAGAACTTATCCACGAGTACATACGGCAACTTGACTCTTCTGTCTGTTTGCTTGTCTGGTTCAAATCTTGCAGCTGATTTTAAACCCTCTTTGGGCGAAGCAAATTTCTTAAAATTTTGCCTATGTGATCAGTATCGATATATAGGCCCACTTCTTGACCCTTGCGAAGGAGTAGCCGCGATGATCACGGTGAGGAAGTGTTACCGTAAGTTTGCCATTGTGTTGTTGATTTTCTTTTTTTCACAGCGACCGAGCACTAATCACATAAGAGAGCCTGAACAGAAAAACAAGAGACCAAAATATCATTCTTGTTAGTATTCAAATAATTCTACAAAGAACAAATATTATGTAATACTTCAAAAGAAGCTTCCCGTTCATGAAAAATGATTACAGAAAAATCATTTGCAAAATACTCAAAAACTAAAAAGTAAAAAATAGAATATATGTTAATTTTTTTTAAGTAAAACAATTTTATTTACTTTAGTTATAAATGCACTAAAAAAATTATTTTAACCACAATTTTCATGGATATATGGGACTAAATAAAATCATGGGGTGCATATACAGGGTGGTCCAGATCTAATTATGCAATTATGAAAAGGCGAACACATCGCACCCGCTGTTCGACTGGCAACCGTCTCCCTGCTGTTTTGGAATGCAGGGCGGGTGCTGCCATCTTTCGGCAACAAAAAGAATTTTTTGTGAATTCTCTATGTAATAAACTTAATAGGTTATAGTGTAATGAAAGTTGCATAATTAGTTCTAGACCACCCTATATATATTAACTAGCAAAATACCCGCGCTTCGCAGCGGAGAAGTAGTGTGTTAAAGAAGTTATGAAAACGAAAAGGAAACATTTAAAAATAACGTAACATGATTGTCAATGTAATTGTGTTGTCATTGTCATGAGTGTTGCAGGCATATACATATACTGTATATATATATATATATATATATATATATATATATACACACACACACACAAATATAAACATATATTTATATACATACATATCTACATATATACATACGCACACACACATTTATACACTCACCTATAGGATTATTAGGAACACCTGTTCAATTTCTCATGAATGCAATTATCTAATCAACCAATCACATGGCAGTTGCTTCAATGCATTTAGGGGTGTGGTGTGGTCCTGGTCAAGACAATCTCCTGAACTCCAAACTGAATGTCAGAATGGCAAAGAAAGGTGATTTAAGCAATTTTGAGCGTGGCATGGTTGTTGGTGCCAGACGGGCCGGTCTGAGTATTTCACAATCTGCTCAGTTACTGGGATTTTCACGCACAACCATTTCTAGGGTTTACAAAGAATGGTGTGAAAAGGGAAAAACATCCAGTATGCGGCAGTCCTGTGGGTGAAAATGCCTTATTGATGCTAGAGGTCAGAGGAGAATGAATGGGCCGACTGATTCAAGCTGATAGAAGAGCAACTTTGACTGAAATAACCACTCGTTACAACCGAGGTGTGCAGCAAAGCATTTGTGAAGCCACAACACGCACAACCTTGAGGCGGATGGGCTACAACAGCAGAAGACCCCACCGGGTACCACTCATCTCCACTTCAAATAGGAAAAAGAGGCTACAATTTGCACGAGCTCACCAAAATTGGACAGTTGAAGACTGGAAAAATGTTGCCTGGTCTGATGAGTCTCGATTTCTGTTGAGACATTCAAATGGTAGAGTCAGAATTTGGCGTAAACAGAATGAGAACATGGATCCATCATGCCTTGTTACCACTGTGCAGGCTGGTGGTGGTGGTGTAATGGTGTGGGGGATGTTTTCTTGGCACACTTTAGGCCCCTTAGTGCCAGTTGGGCATCATTTAAATGCCACGGGCTACCTGAGCATTGTTTCTGACCATGTCCATCCCTTCATGACCACCATGTACCCATCCTCTGATGGCTACTTCCAGCAGGATAATGCACCATGTCACAAAGCTTGAATCATTTCAAATTGGTTTCTTGAACATGACAATGAGTTCACTGTACTAAAATGGCCCCCACAGTCACCAGATCTCAACCCAATAGAGCATCTTTGGGATGTGGTGGAGCGGAGCCGTGTCCTGGATGTGCATCCCACAAATCTCCATCAACTGCAAGATGCTATCCTATCAATATGGGCCAACATTTCTAAAGAATGCTTTCAGCAGCACCTTGTTGAGTCAATGCCACGTAGAATTAAGGCAGTTCTGAAGGCGAAAGGGGGTCAAACAGCGTATTAGTATGGTGGTCCTAATAATCCTTTAGGTGAGTGTATATACATATATATAAAAAGTAAAGAAGAAAATTAAACCTTTTTAAACTGAGGGAAAATATACCACTAATTATCTGTTAAGGATCTCTTTGTATACCACATTGTGAGTTCGGCCCTCCAGTTGTAATATGACCAAGCTGTGCGCTGAGCTTACTCTTGAGCATGTAACGTACAGTTGGCCATGTGAACAGTAATCTTGTCTCAAATCTCACAGCTTGGATTGCTGCTGTCATAATCGGTTTGAGTTTCATGGTTTGTTTCAATTACGACAGTATTTGTAGGACTTGTGTTGAAGTGACATTCGGCATCTGTCAAGCGTTGTAAGCACACAACCGGTTTCATCGATAACTTCACATCCAGCTTTTGAGAGTTTAAACATTCATAAACATCAAAGTGTCCACTACTGAAATCGTCACCTGTGAATCTAAGATGTTTAAGAGGCATTGGCGGTTGTCGAAAGGTGTAAAATATTTGGCCATTTCAGTACACTTGAAAGCGACAACCGAACAATTCAGCGGCAGCCATCAACTCACATGCAGATCCATAGGTGAAGGGCTTAAGCATTTCACTCTTCTAGTGCTCCTGTGTAGTCTAATTATCTCCTGTACCGTCATCAGTCCACACCTTGAACCTGTCCCAGTCATTCAATACATAAGACACAATGTTCCTCCGGATATCAAGAGTGAGCCTGATATGGCCGTGCAATATGTAACACAGAGAATGGAAAAGGCAGGTGCCATCTCCGGGCATGGAAACCACTCGGTAAGTGACAGTTCTTTGATCGATGGTGATCACCTCGATAGACATGGTAATGGGGGTACGGTTGGAACGATAAAGGAAATGGGTACCTGAACAATGTAAAGTAAGTCTAAAATACCTACACAATAACTATAATCGTAATAAATGAACAATAAAACAGTGGAGAAGTCGTGGATTAAATAAAAAGGCTGTAGTTATCAGCAGGGAGACGTGAATCCCGTGGCGAAGCAAGGAAGGGAATGTAGAGACCGGAGAGACGGATGGCCTTATATTGGCAGGCAGCCAACAACGTGGAGGCGTTAAGATGGGGGACCCAACGCCACCTCACACGGTGACCGAGCTGCAGGCTATGGACGTATATATGTACGTAAGTAGGATTCAGTTAGCGTTGGGAACCCACGTACCAAAGACCGTTGAAAAGTTCAATATGGTGGCCGACAGTGGCGTCATACCACCGAAATAAGTACGTACATCGGTTTCTGTTAGCACAGGGGAGCCGCCTACCAGATTTCGTGAAGATGGGGCCATAAATAAGAAAGTTCAACATGGCAGATGTTGTCGACCGTTATAACCGTTACACGTAGAATTTAAAAATGAAACCTGCTTAACTTTTGTAAGTAAGCTGTAAGGAATGAGCCTGCCAAATTTCAGCCTTCTACCTACACGGGAAGTTGGAGAATTAGTGATGAGTGAGTGAGTGAGTGAGTGAGTGAGGGCTTTGCCTTTTATTAGTATAGATTCATTCAATCAATTAATAGAATAGCTATTTTCATCATAAAATATAAAGAAAAACAACAACATTGTAATTCCCCAGCATTCCAAAGACAAGTTTTAAAAATTGTTTGAATCGGTTAATTTAACAATCTGCATTTGCACACATAAGTAATCTGCTGGAGGTCTCCTTTGGCAAAACACCCTGACATCGGCAAATAAAAGAGTTCAACGTCATCATCAGCCACCGTGAATTTGAAAATAAGCGTGACGCCTGTGACTGTTACTTACTGTTTTATAAATATGTTTAGTCAGATTGATGCTTTGTTATAAGGTTTCTGTTACCAGATTGCATGCGGCGCCCTCTTTTGTTCTTGGCTGTGCAACTGAGCCTTGCAAAGGAGCGGCGCACCAACACGTGTGAATCTCGTCTTACACCCAATGCGGCTGCGCTGAGAATAACGTGGCTGTTTTCACTTCAGTAAGGTATGCGTTAGGTTACTCATTATTACTGATTATGAAGTAATCAGACTGCGTTACACACCACGCTGCCTTTAGTGTGTTAAACTACTGCTGTCGAGATTGCGTTTCTGAGTGTAGCCCTCTGCATTCAGCTCAACAACGCAAACTGAGCGATTTCTGAAATCTTCAGACATGTTATTACAGCCTAGAGAAATAATAATCATAATAATCATAATAACAGAAATATTACCTTTAATTAATGTTATATTAATAATAATAATATTACCTTTAATTAATGTTATATTAATAATAATAATAATAGAAATATAATTTTGAATGTTATATGAATAATAATAATATCAATATTTAATTGTTTAATAATTATATTAATAGAAATAATAATAATAATAGAAATATTACATTTTTATAATAATAATAATAAAAATCCATCCATCCATTATCCAACCCGCTATATCTTAACTACAGGGTCACGGGGGTCTACTGGAGACAGACACAAACCCCGGGCAGGGCGCCAGCCTACCGCAGAATAATAAAAATATTACCTTTAATTAATGTTATAATAACAATAATAATAATACAAATATTTAATTGTTTAATTATTTTATTAATTAATAGATATAAGAATAATAATAGAAATATTACATTTTTATAATAATAATAATAGAACTAATAAATTAAATTACATTTATCTTAATATTATTATTATATCATGCAATCGCACAAACATTTATTTTGTGGATGCTTCTCCCCGTGACTACTAAAGCGCACAGGCTGGCAGGGTGCGATGGACAACCCGGTTAAGAGTTTACATGGCCACATAGTCAGATGAACTCTCAGATTTCTCAGAGGTGAACAACTCGATTTCTCTAACCAGGATAATGGTTTACATGGCACGAGAAGAAGCCATTGAGCCCAACAAAGCTCGCCAGTCCTGAGTGTCCACTGAATTCTCTTAAAATAACATCAAGTCGAGTTTTGAAAGTCCATGAAGTCCTGCTGTCCACCACACTACTTGGTCTCTCATTCCAAGTGCCTGTGGCTCTCTGTGTGAAGAAAAACTTCCTAATGTTTGTGAGAAATTCACCCTTAACAAATTTCCAGCTGTGTCCCCGTGTTCTTGATGAACTCATTTTAAAATCACCGTTTCGATCCACTGGACTAATTCTCTTCATAACTTTAAACACTTCAGTCAGGTCTCCTCTTAATCTTCTTTTGCTTAAACTGTAAAGGCTCAGCTCTTTCTTCATAACTCATTCCCTGTAGCCCCACAATCCGCCTAGTTGCTCTTCTCTGGACCTTCTCTTGTGCTGTTATGTCCTTTTGTAGACCAAAACTGCACCCAGGACTCCAGATGAGGCCTCACCAGTGTGTTATAAAGACTCAGCAGAACCTCCTGTGGCTTCTACTCCGCACATCAAGGCGCTATATAACCTGACATTCTGTTAGCCTTCTTAATGGCTTCTGAACGCTGTCTGGTAGTTGAGTCCACTATGACTCCTGAATCCTTCTCATAAGGTGTACTCTCGATTTTCCTACCTCCCATTGTGTATTCAAACCTCACATTTTTACTTCCTATCTGTAATTCTTTACATTTACTGACATTAACTTTTATCATTCACAAATCTGTCCAAGCCTGTCTGCTGTCCAAGTCCCTCTGTGATTACTTGATTATCTGCCAATCCTCCTATCTTCATATATTCTGCAAACTTGGTCAGCTTGTTAATAATCTTCATATCCAAATCATTTGTACATATTATGTAAAACGAGCAGCGGTGGCCCCAGCACTGCCCCCTGCTGGTCACCACTCTTAATATCACCCAATTCTGCACCATCACCCTCTGCTTCCTGTGTCTGAGCCAATTCTGCACCACACCCTGAACTGCAATTGTTTTTAGTTTGATGCCCACCCTCTTATAGGTTAAAGTCCAGATCAGTAACATCATACGCTCCACTTCAGTTTAGTTGCTTCCTCATAGAATTCCAGCCTGTTAGTAAAACACAGCCTTCTTCTCTGAGCCCATGCTGACTACTCAGTAAAGCTCCTGTTCTTGTTGTGTGCTGCCTCTCATTAATCGAGTTTCTCAGAATAATCGGGTTATTGAATCGCATGTAAACACGCCAACTCTGACCAGGGCTGGATTAAGACGAAATTGGGCCTGATGCTGCAGCGCAAAAAAGGCCCGTTTTTTCTCGCCATTGGCGCATGTGCGTTCAACACTCACCGTACACACGCACTCAGACCGACCAAGGAGCCTTTATTGCTTGTGACGCAACCAGCCAGCCTTTATTGAACATGAATAATAATAACGACGTAGTATCGTAACAACTCGAGATTAACATTAAACTACGCAACATCAACATTCAATAGCAATTGTCTGAAAAGTGAACTTAATGCAGAAAACCTAACAATGAAATACACCAAATGTCGCAATTCTCAGAGTAAGGAAAAAATGAATTTGCAGAGACAGCGGGTCAACGTGACTCAGTTCGGGCTCTTGAGGGTAATAATTTGTCCACGGTTTAAATTTCATAACAGACCAGAATCCTGTTGAGGATTTAAAAAATTCTAAACATCCATGCCGGGTCCACGAGCAGGCTTTTAGTTTTTTTTACCTTTACAGATAACCACCAGGGCCGGAGTAAGGTGGGTGCTATTGATGCTGCAGCATTAGGCCCATTCCTGAAATAGGCGCAGATGAAAACAGATGAGAATTTTCCGGAAGCTGAACAGGTTTTCCTTTGCTATATTAACCTCAAAATAATTCTTAGAATGAAATTTGGAGTCCCACTTTCGGACGCCTAGACACAGCGTTACTTATTATACAGTTCCTATTGTTCTTTGTGCTGTGACGTAACAATAACGTTGTTGTGTTTATCGTTAACTGAAGATTTCAAGTTACTGCTATCGATTTTACGTTAAACAATTTATTTAGTAATTTAGCTGCGTTTTTTGCAATATCTTAGGGATTCTTGCCACTTTATTATTGTTCGGTAAGTGCCACGTAGTAAATGTTTCACCGTGAAAGTTAGTTGTACAGTAAAAATCGACAGCTATTTAAATGGTTATCTGTAAAGGTAAAACTAAAAGCCGGCCCGCGGGCCTGTCATGGATGTTTAGAATTTTTAAATCCTCGACAGGATTCTGGTCTGTTATGAAATTTAAATCGTGGACAAATATTTACCCTCAAGAGCCTGAACTGAGTCACTTTGACCCGATGTCTCTGCAAATTCATTTTTTCTTACTCTGTTTCGTAAGAGAATTTCGAAATTTGGTGTATTTCATTGTTAGGTTTTGTGTATTAAGTGCACTTTTCAGACAAATGCTATTAAATGTTGATGTTACATAGTTTGATGTTAATCTCGAGTTGTTAGGCCGGAGTTATACTTCACACGACGCAACGCATGCTGCAGCGGACGCTCCTGCTACGTAAGCGTTGAAGTGTTTATACTTGCGCGTGTATTTTACGTAAATCTGGAGGAATCCACCAGGTGGCAGTGCGAGATATTATCACGGTGAGAACATGTTTGGCTTCTCTGTGTTGTGAATTGCCTGGAACACCTATTAAATTCCGATGACATCTTACCGCAATATCTTTGACAAAGGATGTTTATTGATTGAATCCATCAATCCAGGGACGTGTCCATTCCAGCAAGCATTGGGCACGAGTGAGAAACAATCCCTGGACGAGGCCGCAGCTCATCGCAAGTTGAATACAAGCACACACATACACTAGCGTCATTTTAGCGGCACCGAATCCCCAAATCTGCATATCTTTGGAAGGAAACCGGAGCACAGTGTGGAATACAAGCAGGAAATACCAGCAACATAACTCCCTGCGAGACAGCAGTGCTATCGCTCCGCCACCGTGTCATCCCGATGTGTGTAACTATTAACTGTATTCATTATTTAAACGAAATTATTTGCAAAATGTAACATACACACTTTAATGCATTTCATTTTGAAAGTGATATCTATACTAATAAAAGGCACAGTCCTCACTCACTCACTCATCACTAATTCTCCAACTTCCCGTGTAGGTAGAAGGCTGAAATTTGGCAGGCTCATTCCTTACACCTTACTTACAAAAGTTAAGCAGGTTTCATTTCAAAATTCTATGCGTAACGGTCATAACTGAATCCTACTTACGTCCATATATACTGGCCATAGCCTGCAGCTCGGTCGCCGTGTGAGGCGGAGTTGCGTCCCCATCACCAAACTGAGTGCCTGCCCATATAAGGCTGTCCGTCAGCAGCGATCCAATAGACAGGCTGCCGCAAAATATTTGCGGGTGAAGGACTGTGCTAATGCAAATGAAGATGATAGACTAGTGTTTGGCACAAACTCCGCAAACGTGCGAGAGAAACTTTTAAGTGCCGGGTCTGAGCTAACATTACATAAAGCCGTGGACATCGCAAGATCGCACGAGATAGCACAAGCACAGCTGAGAAGCTTCGATGCATGTACTCCGAGCGGCTCACGTGAACTGACTTTGCAGGACTGGGAAAGGTAAACCCGTGCATGCAGTGTGTGATGTCTCAGATAAAGAGGAAGACGAGCTGCTTATTGATGAAGTAGGAAACGAACAACCCTCTGACGCTGAACAAGCCTTTGTAGACATATCGATAGGAAAGCAAGGTGTAAAGCTTAAGTTTAAATTAAGTTCATAGACACACTGCCGCTAAATATTCGCAGGCAAGTCCACAACTTAATACCAGGAATGCCTGTTAAAGATTCACGAGTACCGATTTGGGTAGTGAACACTTCGATGAATGAAACCTGTTCAAAAAAACGCATTACACAATTGAGAAGGCAGCAAAAGAATATGAAGCGAGTGACACATACAAGCATATTCATGAGTGCAGCTACTGCGGAAACAAAGCACACGGTGTAAACCGTAAGTTTAAATTAAGTTCATAGACAGGCTGCCGCTGGCGTTTGTCATGCCTACGACGAATACGATATTCGCGAGATATAAGTTTAATGAGAAGACGTAGGATATAAATAAGACTTTTGATCACTTTGTAACGGAGTTAAAATTGCTGTAACGGAGTTAAAATTGCTGGTGAAGGACTGTGCTTATGCAAACGAATAGGAAAGCAGGGTGTAAAGCTTAACTTTAAATTAGGTACACAGACAGGCTGCCGCTGGCGTTTGTCATGCCTAAGACGAATACGATATTCGCGAGATACAAGTTTAATGAGAGAACGTAGGGTATAAACAAGACTTTTGATCACTTTGTAACGGAGTTAAAATTGCTGGTGAAGGACTGTGCTTATGCAAACAAAGATGAGATGGTCAGGGATAGACTAGTGTTTGGCACAAACTCAGCAAACGTGCGAGAGAAACTTTTAAGTGCCGGGTCTGAGCTAACATTACATAAAGCCGTGGACATCGCAAGATCACACGAGATAGCACAAGCACAGCTGAGAAGCTTCGATGCATGTACTCCGAGCGGCTCACGTGAACTGACTTTGCAGGACTGGGAAAGGTAAACCCGAGATGTCTCAGATAAAGAGGAAGACGAGCTGTTTATTGATGCAGTAGGAAACGAACAACCCTCTGACGCTGAACAAGCCTTTGTAGACATATCAATAGGAAAGCAAGGTGTAAAGCTTAAGTTTAAATTAAGATCATAGACACACTGCCGGTAAATATTCACATAATCATAATCCACAACTTAATACCGGAAATGCCTGTTAAACATCTTAGATTCACGAGTGCCGATTTGCGTAGTGAACACTTCGATGAATGAAACCTGTTATCTTTACAATGGTTGACAAACACGGAATATAACTTGAACACAACACGTCCTCCAAATACAAACCTGATTGAAAGAAATAATGAAAATGAAATCCTTGATGACAGCAACACTCAAAACACTCACAAAACAATTACATTGACAATCATGTTACGTTATTTTTCAAATTTCTTTTTCATAACTTCTTTAACACACTACTTCTCCGCTGCAAAGCGCGGGTATTTTCTAAAAAAAGATTCTAAATGTGCAGAGAGTTGGAGTATCATACATTTAATTTGTTCTGTGTGCTGATCTATTGCTGCTTGCCGCTGCTGTCGGGTCCAAGAAGCTCGTAGCGATTAAAAACTGGGATGACGTTTACGATGGTCTGCATTAATGATACAGTAAACTACGAGGTTAAAGTGGACATTTCGAGATTAAAGCCGAAATTTCCACTTTAATCACAAAATACACGTTTTCACCGTGTCCTTAATTTTTTTCTCAGTGGCTCAAACTATGTTGCTGTTGTAAAGTTGCAAAAAAAAAAAAACCAGACTTCACAAAAGATGGTATGTGAGACTTTTAAAATGTATCGTGTCATTACGATCGGGAATATGCGACGCTTGAATATAAAAGCACCACGAATGTATCTGTATGTCGGCATTTTGCTTCACCACATCGAACCATTCATCAAACAGCGAAGCGCGCACATCGATCCCCGTAGGATCTCCATAGAGGCTTGCTGTCACGTGTAGATAGTAAACAGAGACTCTGACGTCACGTTCCGGCTTTTAGCACACTGCGCCGACTTTTGCTGGTACTGCAACTCGCACACGTCGCGTTAATTTCTGAGGACCTGCTCAGAGGACGCGTGAAATGAATGCTGGGAACGCGTGGCAGCCATGATGCGGGGACGTACGCGTTCTGAGCGTGAAGTATAAACCGGCCCTTTAAATACTACGTCGTTATTATTATTCATGTTCAATAAAGGCTGGCTGTCTGTGTCACGGCTCCTCGATCGGTCTGAGTGCGCGTGTACGGCGAGTGTCGAATGCACCAATGCCGAGAAAAAATAGGCCTTTATTACGCTGCAGCATCAGGCCCAATTTTGTCTTAATCGGGCACTGATAACCATTTAAATAGCCGTCGATTTTTACTGTGCAACTAACTTTCAAGGTGAAACATTAACTACGTGGCACTTACTGAACAATAATAAAGTGACAAGAATCCCCAAGATATTGCAAAAAACGCAGCTAAATTACTAAGTAAACTGTTTAGCGTAAAATCGATAGCATTAACTTGAAATCTTCAGTTAACGATAAACACGACGACGTTATAGTTACGTCACAGCACAAAGAATAATAGTAACTGTATAATAAGTAACGCTGTGTCTAGGCGTCCGAAAGTGGGACTCCAAATTTCATTCTAAGAATTATTTTGAGGTCAATATAGCAAAGGAAAAACTGTTCAGCTTCCGGAAAATTCTCGCCTGTTTTCATCTGCGCCTATTTTTTAGGAATGGGCCTGATGCTGCAGCATCAATAGCACCCACCTTAATCCGGCCCTGACCCTGACAGCTTTGGAGGACGGTGAATGAAAAACTGGAACAGTCTGTGAAAACCCACCCTTGAACACGGGCAGAGCAGACACTTCAGTGCGGAGCCCCTCCATAAAGAAGGCACGGCTCATGGCCCGTGTGTGCAAATCGAGCAGAACCCAGCGAGCCGTTCCTCTCCCCGCCGATGCTCTAATAAATGGCGTTTCCCACCCGCCTGAAATGAATCAGTTCCTCAAGAATCCGATTACTTCATGCAGGGAGTCACCTGGAGATGTCAGCCATGAGGTGGACTGCTATGGATATTATTAGTTAAACATTTAACAAAAAGCTTCATTCCCAAGCTGCATGTCTTAATTAAAACACACACACACAAGCTCATTGCGAATTGACGCCCTGGACTGACGTCAAGCAGGTAGGGCGTCTGAAGGGGAATGTGAAGAACAGAGAGGAGGCCGAGCCGTGGGATTTTACCAGCAGGAGGCTTCCAGCCAAGGAATGCTAAGAAGTGCTTTGTATTGAATTGGAAAACTAAAAAGACATGAGGAATTTTTGTTCTCCATCCATCCATTTTCCATTCCGCTGAATCCGAACACAGGGTCACGGGGGTCTTCTGGAGCCAATCCCAGCCAACACAGGGCACAAGGCAGGAACCAGTCCTGGGCAGGGTGCCAGCCCACCGCAGTACACACACACACACACCAAGCACACACTAGGGCCAATTTAGAATCGCCAATCCACCTAATTTTTGATCTGAAAAGTTTAAAAAGAAAAGTGTCAGACGTCTCTCTTACGCAACCGCTGGAGGACATTCTGTTTTTTGCACTTTATGAATTTACTAGCCGTGCCCTGCAGCTGCGCTCGCGTATTAGTGAAACAGGACAGAGAGGAGGGTCCTACCCGGCTCCCTACCCCTGACGTCACGCTTCCCCCTTCCCTCTGTCTAGGATTTGCACGAATATATATCGCTCTTGCAAGAAAACTGTGCTTCTTAACGCGATGAGAGAGACGTCACAAAATCAACTGGAATGTTCAAGAAAATTCTAGAAAAAAAAACCCACCTAAATCCGTGAAGTGGTTCTCTCGTTCGCTAGCGAAGCGGATGTAAAGTACCCGCCCCGAGGCTGGCGCGTGAGTGACCCCTGCCCCTCGGCCTGAAAAATGTCACTCGGATTCGAGCAAATAAATCGTTACCGCGAGTGAACATAGCACAATGAGAGGGGGCGAAGACTCTCAAAAACACCCAATCTAAATCCATTAAGTATTTCTCTCGTTCGCTAGCTAAGTGGACCTAAGGTTGGCACGTGATTGAGAAGGGTCCCGCCCCCCTCCAGGGATTCACGCTGCTGCAAGCGAGCTATGATTTTTAGCGCGATGAGAGAAGTCGCAAAATCATCCGGAATGTTCAAGCAAATTCTTGGAAAAAAAAAAAACCTGATCTAAATCTGCTCAGCAGTTCTCTCGTTCGCTAGCCAAGTGGAGGTAAGGTTTCGCACCCCAAGGCTGGTGCGTGAGTGAGAAGGGATGCACCCCTGTCCCTGCGGCCACTCACTCGGATTCAGTACCGCAAGCCAACTCTGATACATAGCGCGATGAGAGAAGTTGCAAAATCAACCGGGGCAAATTATCAAGGAAAAACCCAATCTAAATCCGCTAAGTACAGCGGAACCTTGGGTCACGAATGTCTCTGAACACGTACAAATCGGGTTACGACCAAAAAGTTCGCCAAACTTTTGCGTCTGTTCACGACCACACACTCGGTATACGAACAAGCCAGTTTCCCCTTTCAGTTTGTGTGCGCCGATGATTTCCTCACGTGTTGCATTGTTCTCGGTCAGACGTGCGTGCCTACATGTGCTTGCGTGCTTTCGCTGTGAACTCGTTGTGCTCTATTTTGTTTCCCTTCCGGTTCGTACGCGCCGACTACTGTATTTAAGCACGTGTTCAGCCTCTCCCTGTGCATTGTTCTCAGTCAGACGTGCATGCTTTCGCTGTGAGCGCTTTGTGCTCTACAGTATTTCGTGTGCTTTTGCAATTAACCGTGGCTTCTACGCAAGTGAATAGTGGTGAGAAGAAAGGTTTGAAGAAAATTGAAAGCAAAGTAAAGAAAGAAATTATTGAAACGTATGAGTGTGGCATTCATGTTATTGATCTTGCCGGCGAGTACAAGAAGTCAAAATCTACGATTTCGACTATTCTAAAGCAGAAAGAGGCCATTAAAGCAGCTGATGTTGCAAAAGGAGTTACAGTGTTAACCAATCAGAGGCCTCAAGTACTGGAAAAGTTGGAAAAACTGTAACCTCCTCTCCACCCAGTGCCTCCCCACTTCCTTCATGGCATACAAGGTTAGTTTTCTTGGTGGTTTATGGTTAGTTTTGTAACAAAGGCGCTATATAGGCACCTGACCCGACACAGGAAGACACGGAGGCACGTATAAAAACACAAAGATTTTATTTTTCTCTTCAACTGTGGGACACATCTTCCCTGTGACCCACAGGCAATACACAGTCCCAAAGCACAACACACTCTTCTTCCTCTACCACCACTCCTCCACAAGCGTAGTCCTCCTCCTCCCAACCCTGGCTCCCCGAATGGTGGTGGCTGGCCCTTTTTATAACCCACCCGGAAGTGTTCCAGGTGCTTGACCACCTGGTGCTAATTGCACCTCCGGGTGGGGCTGAAGATTCGTCCAGCCAGGCTGCTCCCCCTAGCCGCCATCCGAGCCCCCAACCAGGCTGTGGAGGACTCCATCTCCCATTGAGCCCTGCGGGTGGTGGGGGAATCACCGTCAGCCATGGAGGCTGCCACCAAGTGGCCCGGGGGAGGTACTGGACTGCCCATGGTGGCTCCCCCGGAACATAAGCAGCAGGGGCATGGGACCCGGCTGTCCTTCACAGTTTTTGTATTACGGATTTTTCAAATGTTCATTTTTCGGTTCGTGGCTTGAATTGTTGCATTGTTACTTTTCTTGGTTGTTTATTAAGTTACAGACTTTTTTAAATGTTCATTTTTTTTCCCCTGTGCTTAAAACACATTTTTAAAAAAAGTGTTTACGGCAAGCGGTTCGTAAGGCTGTAGCGTGAACTCTTGCAATATTAGTTTTCTCAGTTCAAGGTTTTCTCAGTGTTATTCAATGATTTTACATTTAGTTTACTATTATGCTGTGCATTCTATGGTATAATTAACTATTTTTTGAGCTTCAAAATCTTTAAAAAAAAAAACTAGGGGGCTTTGCCCCCTGCTCTCTTCGCTCGCCAACCCTCGTGTTTGTTTTTCCGCATACACACTTTTAAGATTTTTTTTTTCTTTGAATTGTTGCTATTTCATTAGTTTCACTTTTATTTCAGAACTTCTGTAAAAACAATATCTGCAATCTTGCGAGTCCCAATATGCTGAATCTTTTTACTGAGGTCAGTGTGTTTAATGATTTTGTACCGTAATTCAGGACAGGTTTCTCTGTTTGGAATTTCTGCACAGACAAAACGATCTTCGTCATCAGCAGTCAATCATTTCTTTTACTAAGTAACCAATAAATGCATGTGAGGTGAACTCCGTTTTTGAAATTCTCAAGATTTTTTATTTGTCACATGCTGTGGCGTAGCTAGGTGTGGGCAGAGGGGGCGGTCCGCCCCGGGCGGCACATTTTCGGTGGCGGCATTATTGGCCAAAAGGCTCAGTACAATTCGTGTGTAAGCAGCAGGGTTTGGAAAAATATCACTCATGTATGAAAAAAGACAAATTCTCTGCTTTTTAACCACAAATGCTTGAAAAATAATGTTCAGACTGTCCTTCTGCATCAGACACAGCAGTTGAAATTTATGAGGCCATGAAAAAAATAAACCTAAACGTTACACCAATAATAATTTCTAGGAAGATAAACAACTAACTTACAATTTATAATTTCGTTTCATTATTAATCTGAATGCGTTCTTGCTCCGCGCAGAAAACATCCCCACCGATCACTTGTAGCCTACTTTGGTTCTGGTTTTCGTAACGTAATTAAATTAAACTAATGGCTTATCAGTGCGTCTATACTATATTCTTGTCTAGTTGATGCTTATAAATGTATATAAAAAATTATTGCTGTTTATATATGAATAAATCTATGCAAAATGTATCTTCATTTTTCTGTATACGTCATTTTAATTTTCTATTTAAATAGTTTAACATATTCAGATATTTTGGAGGGCGGCAAATTGAAGCACCGCCCCGCTCCGAGCGGCACGAACTTGAGCTACGCCACTGGTCACATGCATAGTTATACAGGACAACACGCAGTGAAATGCATCCTGATGCGCTTATCAAAAACTGTGCAAAGTTAGAAGAATATTAGTGAGATTAACAAAAAGTCATAGATTAAAAGTTAACAATATAATAGAACTTAATAAATAAGTACAGTAAAATGATGTGAATAAAGTAGAATTAAGTGTTAAGGTGCAATAGTGTAGTGATTATTGTGCAAAAGCAAAGTTAGACAGGTGCATAGTTAAATGAGACAGTTTGCGCTACTGCGATCTTTACTTTCTTTTTTTAAATTTTCCAATTTTCCTACTTTCGTATCCTTTAGCTTTCCCCACATGTGTTTCGCGCCAACGTTTGTGAACGTCTTTACGAAGTTCTACTTTGTCTTTTAATTCTGAGCCGGATTGGACCTGCTTTTTTTTTTCAATTCCACTTGTTCCGAGCTGATAATGACTTTCCTTATTTTCTGAATTTGTGCCTCGATTATTCTTTTTCTTTTTTGGTCTTTTTTCTCTCCAACGCTTCTGAGTCTCTTTTCTCGGCGCTGCTTTCTTCCTCGCTTAGATGTCGACATTTCATTTATAACGTATTGTAATGACCCGGCAGCCGGCGCTGGCGGCATGATGCATTGTGGGAATTTTATTGTAAAGTTTACTGTTGTGCTAAATTAGCAAGGCAATCGAATTATTGTTCCTGTTGTAATTGTTGTATGTGTTTGTGTTCAACTGGTAGGGTGGGTTTGGGTTATTGCCGTCCGGGGTTATTAAATTGTAAATAGTTACCATCAATGAGAAAGGTGGCTTCGTTAATGACCTTGGCAATGGTTTTGCAATGAGATAGTGATGGGAAGTTCGGATCATTTTACTGACTCGGATCTTTGAGTCTCGTTCAGCAAAATGAACGAATCATTTTTCGAGTCATTTCGTTCAATTCTCTTTCCAGCTCAGACTGCATAGGTTAAGCTTATGGGTCTGTCACGTGATGAATGAACGACTCAAACCCGAAGACTCGAGAGATGAACTAATCAATTCTGTTTCCGGCTCAGACTGAGTTGGTTAAGCTTATGGGGCTGTCACGTGATGAACGAACGACTCGAAAAACCCGAAGACTCGAAACAGGTGAATCAATTCCAATACAGAAACTATAGGAAGTTGCGCAAATGCGCATGCGCGACTGAACGAATCACTCCCACGAGACGACTCGTTCTTCCCGAGTCACATTAAAGATTCGTTCAAAATGAACGAATCGTTCAAGAACGACCCATCACTACAATGAGATTGAGCTTTGTTTTCTGACTATCTGCTTAATAATGAGATACAACAGGACATAACTGTGTTATTGCTAAGATTTAATCTAAGCAATGATTGCCGAGACACTCGGAGTCGTGTGGTGTATGGGACACGAGTGCTCGCTGGCTTATTGAGCTAGGTACAGCTGCGTGCATGGTGCTGGCATTCCGCTGGTCGACCAGCTTGCGGGAAGTGTACGGTTGAGTACGGCTCTGAAAACTTTAAGACTCAACCACGGGTCGCTACAGTATTGTCCTTATACGTTTCATATGCGCTGAGAGCCCTGGATGTGTGTGTACCCAAATCCTTTAGACGACTGGATGTTTTGCTGTCCGTTGTCTTATTTGATAATGATTGTAAGTAGGGCGTGTCTTGCAAGAATTTCATGTTCCACGTCATCGCGAGACGGTCCTTCTGTTGGCACAAAGTCTCTTGTTTAAGGTCCCCGGCAAGACGCTCTGTGCCATCTCGCGGTTTCTTTTAAATCTTTTCCGTGATCTTAACGTGAAGATCACATCTCGACGCCCTTGTGTTTCTCACCAGGATTTTTTTTTTATAATAGAGAGATATATATTTACATACAGTTGTTACGGTCTGGAACGGATTAATTGTATTTACATACAATCGTATGGGTGAAATTCCTTTGGGTCATGAGCAAATCGGGTTGCGACCAGAGTTCTGGAACGAATTACAGTCGTGACCCGAGGATCCACTGTAGTTCTCTCGTTCGCTAGCCAAGTGGAGGTTAAGGTTTCGCGCCCCAAGGCTGGCGCGTGTGTGAGGAGGGACACGCCCCCTTCCCCCGTCTCCGCCCGCAGCCTCTCTCTTGGATTCGCGCAAATAAATTGCTGCCGCAAGCGAGCTATGATTCTTAGTGCGATGGGAGAAGTCGCAGAATCAACCGGAATGTTCAAGCAAATTTTACAAAAAAAAAAAACGCTCTAAATCTGTTGACTAGTTCTCTCGTTTGCTAGCCAAGTGGAGGTAAGGGACCCACCCGAGGCTGGTGCGTGAGTGTACCTTTAGGGGGCGATAGCTCCCTAGTCGGAATAAGTTCTTTTGTAATTGCGGCGTTTGAAGTAACCCGAAACTATATACTGTACGTAAAGCAGCAGAACCAGGTTTTAGTCCCTGGCAGGCATGCCGGGTCGAAAAGAAGCGAGGAATCTCTATATGGGAGGAAGAGGAAGGAGCCGTGAGGAGATGCCTTCCCAGAATAAAAGAGCACAACCGCTATGATGAATGAAACACCCTCATCGGAGTAAAGTGAAACATTCCAGCAGAGAGGAGCCCATTTTCATCTGGCCTCCCATTTAAATTGTCCTCCCTTGTAATTTATGTAGAAATGAATGTTTGTTCTGCGTGAGAGACCGTGTTGTAAATCACAGGGATAATAGTGCAGGCTAGAAGTAGGAGTGTTTTCGTTTTCTAACAGCCAGACCTCCACACACACACACAGTATGGCCCTCTGAGTTATCTGACCACCCAGGCTGTCCTCCGAGATAGTGCACTAAATCAGCAGGGGAGCCGAGAGCTTGACGGAGGGACGGCGGGCCGGCCGGCAGGCACGCACGCCATCTCATTGAAATGCTGCCATCTAGTGTTGAAGTCGGCTACTCACACGCAGCACACTTCAGCCTTTCAAATTACGAACAGGCGATCGTTTGGGGAAACCTCTTTACTTTAAATCTACTTTCAGTTCAGAACTGCATTTCCTCAAAAACACCGTGGGGTCAAATCCTGCGCTCAGTGTGTCACACTCTCAGAATGTTGTCCCCCATATCTGCTGCAAGATTTGTAAGTAAACCAGGGGTGGTGCACTTACCCCCACCATTCAATCCATGATATGAAAAGTTCATAAAAGAAATGTATTGTCGGTTCAGTGTTACTTATCACTGTCTATTTATTTATCTATTTATTGAAAGACACCCCCCTGGAGACTAATAAAGTTCTGAAAGATCTATCAAAAATCGAAACGCTCCAAACCAGAGTGCGGGCTCCCCGTCATGGAAATAATTCATGACATGTTTTCACAAAGGTATGCGAGTGTATTACAAATCAAAAAATAAAACCTGCCGTTCCTAAGTATTCAGTCCTTCAACCGGGTACTTTCTAGAACGGGGTGGGCAAAGTCCATCCTGGAGGGCCGCAGTGGCTGCAGGTGTTTGTTCCAACCCAATTGCTTGATAAGAAACACTTATTGCTCAAGTAACACTTCTGCTTCATTTTAGCTGTTTCGCTGGTTAAGATGTTGAACCCTTATTGCTTATTTTAGTCTTAAACAGCTGCATTCTCGGTTTTATAATTGCTCCTTCTTAGCAATAAGATGTAAATGACAAAAGAAACCAGCATTTCTCCATCTAGCGTATTTCCATTTACTCCTGCGTGTATTTATCGTGCACTATTGGGTTTAATTAAATGCTTGGAAAGAAAGTGAAGGACTGAGAATTGCTCATCCGTTTTAGACTTCAAATCATTTGGATGGTATCCTTAGAAAGGAAAAATAATCTAGTATATGAGAATGACCTGACATGACAGACATGACAGAGTTAAAGCACTAACAAGCCATGAAATGAAATAATTGACAAGGATTGTTTATTAATCAAGCAACTGGGTTGGAACAAAAACCTGCAACCACTGCGGCCCTCCAGGACTGACTTTGCCCACCCCTGTTCTAGAGCTTCTTCGGGCAGAAATTCCAGCTTTGAGTCTTCTTGGTCAGTCTCTCTAATTTGAAATGAATAAATGTACAATACTTGGATTCACTTCCCGGGTCCTCCCTCCCTGCGTGGAGTTTGCATGTTCTCCCCATGCCTGCGTGGGTTTCCTCTCACAGTCCAAAGACATGTAGGTTGGGTGCATTGGCGATCCTAAATTGTCCTTGGTGTGTGTGTGTGCCCTGCGGTGGGCTGGCACCCTTTCTGGGGTTTGTTTCCTGCCTTGCGCCGTGTGCTGGCTGGGATTGGCTCCAGCAGATCCCTGTGACCCTGTGTTAGGATATTGCAGGTTGGATACTGACTGACTGACTAAACGTGCAATGGTGGATCATCAGTCTACACCCAGTAACCCATAAAGACAAAGTGATAAACAGAAAGATCCATCCCTCCATTTAAATAAACCCACTTATCCCGAGCTGGAGCCGCACCACCTGCACCTCAAAACAGGTCACCCACCTGAAGCTGAGCGTGTGTGGGCCTGGCCAGCACTTAGGTGGGAGACCATCTAGGAGAAGCTTGCGTTTGCAGCTGGTAGAGGTGCTGGTGAGGACAATACAATTTATGTTTGTGTAGCCCAACATCACACAAGGAGGGCCGCAGTGGGCTTTAACAGGCCCTGCCTGTTGACATCCCCATAAGCCTTGAAAAACTTGTAGGGAATAAATGGAAGAAACCTTGGGAAAGGTAGTTCAAAGAGAGACCCCTTTCCAGATAGGGTGGGTGTCAAATAAAAGAAAAAGGGGGATAAATACAAAACAATACACAGAACAGAACACAAGTCATCCTCAATTCAATGTAATAGTACAATAGAAAATTTACAAGTACAGAACAGAATTCAACAGCAGATGATATCCCATAATGGGATTCGGATTTGTTCAGAGTCCTGGAGACCTCAGCCATCAAACTGCCTCCCCCAATTGGCCATTTCACCAGCCAATCCGATGAAAGGACCCTTCTGCCCGATGATTCCTGCCATCCTCCCCTCCCATCCCCTCGGCCCGCAGCCTCTCTCTCTCTCTCGGATTCTCACAAATAAATCGGTACCACAAACAAACTATGACACTTAGCATGATGATCAACCGGAATGTTCAAGCAAATTCTAGAAAAAAGCCCGATCTAAATCCGTTAAGTAGTTCTCTCGTGAAAAGCGGACAGACAGACAGATACCTGTGAACCCAAAGGAGGACCCCGAAGGTCATAAAGGATGACAAAGGAGAACGCGTCCCGTTCTATTCACAAAACACAGTGTGGACTGTGTGTTACAATGAAAACTTGACAGGTCACAGAAAGTACCCTTGGAAGAATCACAAACCAAATGCTTTTGGTGCATCCTTCACCAAAGCACAGATACTTCGTTTTCATGTGGTCCGAGAATTTGCATTTTCTCTTGTTAGCGTTTACTGCTGGACAACATTTTTAGATACGAGATTACTGCAGGGGGGCATGGTGGCGCAGTGGGTAGCTCTGCTGCCTTGCAGTAAGGAGACCTGGGTTCACTTCCCTGGTCCTCCCTGTGTGGAGTTTGCATGTTCTCCCCGTGTCTGCGTGGGTTTCCTCCCACAGTCCAAAGACATGCAGGTTAAGCGATCCTAAATTGTCCCGTGTGTGTGCTTGGTGTGTGTGTGCCCTGCGGTGGGCTGGCACCCTGCCCAGGGATTTGTTCCTGCCTTGCACCCTGTGCTGGCTGGGACTGGCTCCAGTAGACCTCTGTGTTAGGATATAGTAGGTTGGATACTGACTGACTGATTAAATGGTGCAATGGTGGATCATCAGTCTACACCCAGTAACCCATAAAGACAAAGTGATAAACGGAAAGATCCATCCCTCCATTTAAATAAACCCGAGCTGGAGCCGCACCACTGGCTGGGATTGGCTCCAGCAGACCCCGTGACCCAGTGTTAGGATATAGCGGCTTGGATAATGGATGGAAGATTACTGCATATTCATATCACAAGCATGGACAACACAAAATGGCGACGTGGGCGTGTCTTGTTTTCGATCAAACATAGAGCGCGATTTCAGCCAATAGCAGGGTCAACGCTGATTGATGAAAGCATTTTCATCTTTTAGGTAATGCCTGCCGGACGGAGGACTTGTCCTCCATTTGCCGGACGTCTGGTATATCCTAGGTGTGCCAAGCTTGTAGAGACTTACTCCAAAAAGACTTTAAAGCCAGAATTGCTACCAAAGGGGGCGCTTCTGCAAAGTACCTGTGCAAGGGGGCTGGAATATTTCTAGACATGAAGGTTTTTTTTTTTTGTTTGTTTTTTTGTTAATGAAATTTGCTAACATTTCTGAAAACTTTGTCATTATGGGTTATTGAGTGACAACTGCTGAGCAAGAAAAAACGGCAAATGCGTGCAGGTAAAATGAAACGTATATCAGGATATAAAGTGAAGGCATTATGAAGAGAAGCGGGTGACATGCTGGTGCCATGCCGCTAAAGATCACTGACCTCTCTTTTGTCTTCTTTTGCAGCAAAATGTGATCCAGCGTGCCGGCATGGCGGAGTCTG